>NW_007733127.1:73775-77329 GCF_000696425.1 Galeopterus variegatus | reverse complement strand
ATTCTATTCCATTGGTCTGTGTGTCTATTTTTATGCCAGTACCATGCTGTTTTGGTTATTACAGCTTTGTAATACAGTTTAAAGTCAGGTAGTACTATGCCTCCAGTTTTATTTTTTTTGCTCAGGATTGCTTTGGCTATGTGTGGTCTTTTGTTGTTCCATACAAATGTCTAGATAGCTTTTTCCATCTCAGAGAAAAAAGTCATTGGAATTTTGATGGGGATTGCATTGAATCTGTAGGTCACTTTGGGTAATGTGGACAATGTTAATTCTTCCAATCCAAGAGCATGAGATATCTTTCCATGTTCTTGTGTCCTCTTTAGTTTCTCTCAACAGTGGTTTTTAGTTCTCTTTGTAGAGATTTTTCACATCCTTGGTCAGCTTTATTCCTAAATATTTTATTTTTTTGGTGAGTATTGTAAATGGGCTAGCTTTCCTGATTTCTTTTTCTGCATGTTCACTGGTGGAGTATAGAAATGCTACTGATTTTTGTGTGTTGATTTTGTAACCTGCAACTTTGCTGAAATCATTTATCAAGTCCAGGAGGTTTTTTTTAATAGAAGTTTTAGGCTGTTCGATATATAGGATCATATCATCTGCAAAAAGGGACAGCTTGACTTCATCCTTTCCAATCTGGATGCCTTTCTTTCCTTCTCTTCTCTGAGGTGTCAGTTGTAATATCACCTTTTTCATTTCTAATTTTTGTTATTTGGGTCTTCTTTCTTCTTTTCTTAGTTAGTCTTGCTAAAGGTTAGTCAATTTTATTAATCTTTTCAAGAAACCAACTTTTTGTTTCATTGATCTTTTGTATTGTTTTTAGTGTTTCTATTTCTACTTGCATGATATATCTTTTTACATCCTTTAACTTTTAGTCTATGTGTGTCTTTAAAGGTCAAGTGAGTCTCTTGGAAACAGCATATTGTTGAGTCCATCTTTTTTTTTTTTTTTTGTCTTTTTTCGTGTCCGGCAACGGATCGCAACCCTCAGTGTCACCCCCGTACCGGACCAGGACCAGCAACAGGATCGCAATCCTCGGTGTTGCTCCCGCGCCTTGCTCAGCCAGTGAGCGGGAACCGGTCTGTATGTGGGATCCGAACCCTCGGCGGGAGAGCTGCCGCGCTTCCCAAGCGGCGCACTATAGCAGTGCGCCACCGGGACGGCCCGAGTCCATCTTTTTAATCCAGTCAGTCAGTCTGTGTCTTTTGAATGTGGAATTTAGTCCCTTTACATTCAGAGTTATATTGAAAGGTGTTGATTTACTCCTAGCATTATACTGATTTTTGTTTAGATGTCTAAAGTATCTTTTGTTCCTTTCTTTCAAATTTTCTGTTTGTCTTCTGTATTTGTTGGTTTCTTGGGGTGATAGATAAACTATTTTTTTCTCTTTTGTTAGAATTTCTGTTTTGCTGGTAGGTATTGTTCTTTCTTGTGTATTCACAGCAGTGATGGTTGTTTTTGTGGTATCAAACTCAGTACTTCCTTGAGAATTTCTTGTAGGGCTGGTCATGTGGTAGTGAACTGCAGTTTTTGTTTGTCTGAGAAATAAACTATTTGTCCTTCATTTCTGAAAGATAGCCTTGCTGGGTAAAGTATTCTTGGCTGGCATTTTTGTCCTTTGGTGTTTTGAATATATCACCCCATTCTTTTCTGCTTTTAGATTTTCTGATGACAAGTCTGATGTTACTCTGATTAGAGCTCCCTTACAGGTGACTTGCTGATTCTCACTTGCAGCTTTTATGATTCTCTCTTTGTCTTTGAATTTTGTCAGTTTGATTATCACATGTCTTGGAGAGGACCTTTTTGGGTTGAACGTGTTTGGTGATCTTTGGGCTTCCTGAATCTGGGGATCTGTGACTTTCCCTATACCTGAGAAGTTTTCTGCTATTATCTCATTGAATATGTTTTCAATGCCATTTCCTTTTCCTCCCCTTCCGGAATACCCATGATTTGGATATTTGAGTGGTTAAGGTTGTCAGTTGTCTCTCTTAAATTTTCTTCAATTTTTTTGATTCTTTTTTCTTTTTTCTTGTCTGCCTGTGATAATTCAAACAGCCTGTCTTTGAGGTCAGAAATTCTCTCTTCTGCTTGTTCATGTCTGCTGTTTAAACTCTCTGTTGTGTTTTTTATTTCGTTGAATGAATCCTTCAGCTCCACAAGCTCAGCTACATTCTTTTTCAAGGCATTGATTTCTTTGTACATTTCTTCTTTCAGATCCTGTATATTTTTTCTCATTTCATTGTGTTGTTTCACTGAGTTTTCTTGTATCTCATTTACTTTCCTTAGAATATTTACTCTAGGGGCCGGCCCGTGGCTAACTCGGGAGAGTGCGGTGCTGATAACACCAAGGCCCTGGGTTCATATCCCATATAGGGATGGCCGGTTCGCTCACTGGCTGAGCGTGGTGCTGACAACATCAAGTCAAGGGTTAAGATCCCCTTACCGGTCATCTTTAAAGAAAAAAAAAAAAAAAGAATATTTACTCTAAATTCCTTGTCTGTCATTTCAAAGACTTCCTGTTCTATAGGATCTAGCACTTGAAAGTTATTAATTCCTTTGGTGGTGATGTACTTTCTTGATTTTTCATATTTCTGGTTTCTTTCCTCTGTTGTTCAGTCATTGTGGCTGGGGGTATCACATTCCACTCGTTCCACCCTGATGTCTGGCTTGGATCCTGAAGGGACTGCTGCTTCTGGGCAGCAGGAACTAGCCTGGGCTGGAAGTCCTGCCCCACCTCCACCGGCTCATCTGAGAGCCCCGAGCCTCTCAAGTCATTCACAGAGACAGGATGGCCTGGGCTGGAAGTTCCACCCTGCCTGCCTTCACCAGCTGGTATTGCTTGGGGCTTGGGAGCCCAGAGTCTCTCAAGTCACTCACAGAGATGGGATGGCCTGGACCAGAAGTCCTGCCCCGGTCCCACCTGCCTTCTCTGGCTGGCAGGATCTGGGCTTGTGGGCCCAGAAGCTCTAAAGTCTCTCTACGGAATGGGGAGCAACCTGAACTGGGGTCCTGTGGCAGGCGGCTTCTGTCCATTCCAAAACAGATTTCAGGTCTTCCATCGCTGCCCTTCAAAAGCTGCAAACTGGTCACTCTGTGGGAGAGAGTGACACCAGGAACTGGCTACGCTGCCATCTTGACCAGAACTCCCTATTTTTAATCCTGGTTATTTGTGTCTTCTATATTTTTTCTGTATCATTTTCACTAGGGGCCTATCAATTTGATTAATCTACTACAGAACAAACTTTTGGCATTGCCAATCTTTTATTTTCTATGCAGTAAGTTTTGCTTTTATCTTTAGTATTTCCTTCTTTCTACTTTTTTTTGGAGTTCATTTTGCTGTTATGCTTCTTCCTTCAGAACATGGTTGAAAAAAAAAAAAAAAAAAGAACATGGTTGAATAATCAATTAACTCGCAACTCTGTTTCTTTTCTAATGTACGAGCTTACGGCTATGTTTTTCTTTCCAAGTACTATAGTATGCACAGATAATAAATACATGTATTTTCCTTAGCAGTCAATTCAAAATATTTAAAAATTTCCATTATATTTTTTGTTTGA
>NW_007733127.1:70768-72405 GCF_000696425.1 Galeopterus variegatus | reverse complement strand
GTTGTGGTCACACAACATACTCTATATATTATGACTTTGAAATTTGTTGACACTTTCATCTGATTCATTTTTGTAAATGCTGTGTGTCCTTTTTAAACTGAGGTATAATTTTTGATTGAGGTGTATACACAGTGTGATGTACAGGTTTCAAGTTTTCAGTTCAAGGCATTTTGGCAAATGCACACACGCATGTAACCCTCACTCCTGTAAAGTTATAGATAATTTTAATCATCTCAGAAAGTTCTCTCATGTCTCTTCCCAATCTGTTTCCGTACCTACTCCCCTCTCCCATCCCAGCAACCAAGCAACACTGGTTAGTTTTCCTTCTTCTGGAATTTCATATAAATGGAATCATACGATATATAATATTTTGGGTCTGGCTTTGTTCACTCAGCATAATTTTGAGATGCATCTGTGTTGTTGCATATATCAATAGTTCACTTGCTTTTATTACCAAATAGCATTCCATTGTATGGATACGTCATAGTTTGCTTATCTATTCACCCATTGATGGATATTTGCTTTGTTTCCAATTTGGCTACTATGAATAAATTTAGTATAAACGTTCTTAGGCAAGTCTTCTTTAAATTTTATTTTCATGGCTCTTACATAAACACCTAGGAGCGGAATTGCTGATCATGGGGCGGATGTACGTTTATCTTTCTAAGAATCTGCCAAACTGTTTCCCAAGGTGGTTTTACCATTTTACACTCCCCCAGCAATGTATGAGAATTATAGCTGCTGCACGTATAACCAAGAATTAGGGCTGTTGTTCTTTTTAATTTTAGCCATTCTGGNAGCTGCTGCACGTATAACCAAGAATTAGGGCTGTTGTTCTTTTTAATTTTAGCCATTCTGGTAGTTGCATGTGTTTTGAAAAGATTATATATTCTGCAGAAACTGGGTGCAATGTTCTATATATCACCAATAAATAAAACATGTTAATCATATTGTTCAAATCATCTATATCTTTTTTCATTTTTTAGCTTGTTTGTTCTATCATTATCTAAGAGTCTCCTTGAAATCCCTTCCTGAGTCAGAATTTCTCTATTTTACTATTAGTTATTTCACCTCTTACTTTATATATTTAAGGATGTTAAGAAATACATAAAAATTTGAATATTTCCTTATGAGTAGATCCACAAATAATGTGTTTATAATATATTCTTGAATATAAATTCTCATGGGTATATTCTTATTAGTGTAGTTTATCCATGAAGTGTATGATAACAATTCCTCATATTCTTGAGCCCTGCATTCCCGTCTCTGCCCCTTGGTCTCTCCGTCTCCCTGTCCTCGGTCTCCATTATCTCTCACTCACAGCAACCCTCACCACGATTCTTCCCACCAGTCTTTAGCTACAACTGCAGGGTGCTGAGGCAGATAAAAATTTAAAAATTTTAAAATGCACTTAAGAAGACAAAAATGAAAATAAGTTAACCAAAGTTAACTAGCTAACTAAACAAGAAAATCCCATAAATTCAACATTTGCTGACTTGTCAGAAACTGGAGAACATCCACAGAATTGGTGGACCTCCTGGTCAAAGCTCTCTTTTCCCACATGGGGAAACTGAGGCCCAAGGAGGGAAAGCTACTCATATTTGCTGGAATTCTTTGAATGCGAGGGGAAGCAAGGA
>NW_007733127.1:64256-69944 GCF_000696425.1 Galeopterus variegatus | reverse complement strand
AGGACACTTTGAACAGAACCTGTGCTTCTCTTAGACTTTATTTCTGGATTTAGGGGAAAGCAACAAAAAAGGGGAAATACCAACTTTCTTCACCACTGGTAAGGCTGGGTCAACATTGTGCCATTAGGAGGCACAGTGCACTGGAAAAGATTCTAGGTGGGATTAAACTCCTGGGTGTGAGGGAGGAGGGGCTTGGGTCTTGGACTCCTGCTCTGAGGGAGGGCTCTGGACTCTTGGGTCTAGGGGAAGAGGGAGCTGGGAACCCAGATTTATAATGCCTTCAGCAGTATATATTTGGGGGCTCAATTTCATGGGTCCCCGTCCCTGTAGCTAATTGGCCTGGATGGTTTGCTCAATCCAGTCAGTGAATTTGCACAGGTTGGTGTAAACGCCTGGAGTGCCGGGTTGGCCACACTGGGCTTGTCCAAAAGACACGAGTCCCTGCAGGGACCCATTGCAGACCACTGGCCCCCCAGAGTCACCCTGTTGTGGAGAGAGAGAGAGAGTCAAAATCTGAAAGACAGAGAGGCTGGAGAAAGATATGGGACTAGAGTGGAACTAAATGGAACTAAGAGACAAAGACAGAAAAAAATCTGGCAGCACACCCCTTGGAAGTTTTGTTGCAGAGCCCTGACCCCACCTAATTCTGCTCCCCTGTGTCCTGTGTCCTAACAGCTGGCTGCTTCTCTTGGGTTTGCTGTTGGTTTGTCTCTCCTTCTTTGTCTCCCTTTATGGCTTGTTTCTCTGCCTCAGTGTCTCTGTGTGTCTTTGCATCTCTTTGCATATTCTGGATTTTTCCTAGTTTTCTTTGTGTTTCATCTCCGATAGTCTGTATATGTCTGTGTTTCTCTGGGTATATTTCTATGCGTGTGTGTCTCTGCCTCCCTGTGTCTCTCTCTGTTTCTGCTTCTCTCTTCCTTTTCTTCTCTTTATTCCCGTATCTATTTCTGTTTCTCCCAGTCTTTCTCTCCCCCTGTAACTCTCTCCCTGTGCCTGTCCATGTCTCGGTCACCCTCTTCTCTGTCTCGCCCTGCACCACCTCCCATGCCTGCCCCGTCTCTCACGTTGCAGGAGTCCTTTCGGTCCTGCCCTCCGCCAGCGCAGAACATGCTGGGATGGTATATGGGGGCGTAGTGATCATCGCAGTCCTCCTCCGACACCACTGAGACATTCACGCATTGGAGCACTGTGGGTAGTGCGCCTGGGACACAGAGGTCGGGGTCAGGCCCTCTGGCCGGGCAGAGAACCCCTCAAAGAGGGCGAGGCACCCTCACGAGCTCACCGTCCGCCAGCAGACCCCAGCCAGAGATGAGGCAAGAATCCCCAGCGGTCGGGCACTGGGAGCTGATGCTGATGTTCCGGATGGTGTCAGACTTGGGCACTGACTCGTTCAGCCTGATGAGCATGAGGTCGTTGGCGAGAAGGGGCTTGTTGTACTCCGGGTGCTGTATGGAGAGGGTGGCCTCCATCACCCGGCTGCCTGGCTCTTGGTTGGCCTCAAGACTGTGCAGGCCCAGCCCGACGGTGAAGGATCTGAGGGCCACGGGGAACAGGTCGGTTATGTGGCAGCGACGTCGTCACCTCCAGCCTCATCCTCAACCCCAAGCTCATCTCATTCCCTCACCCCAATTGCACCCTCCTCGCTGAGCACCGCGCCAAGAGTGACTTAGCAGCGGTCTCAAATCCTCATTCACAAACAGGGACAAGAACTCGCCTTAGTTCACTCAGCAGCTGAGCCGGGATTTCAATCCAGGGCTCCCTGAGTCTTCACAAAGCAATGGCTCCCACCTCCCTCACCCTCCCCTGTGGACTCCTCTGTCCGGGCTCAGTTCCTTCCTCCCCGCAGAGCCTCTACCGCTGTGTCTCCCTGAGCACCCCCAGGCTGAGCCCGGCATGAGGCCCCTCCCCTGAGCTCAGGTGGACCCCAGGTCCCCCCTGCCCTGCACTCACTTCTGGAGACAGTGGGCGGCTGACAGCACCCACCGAGGGTGCACCAGGACGCCCGCGCAGAAGAACTCGCTCTCCGTGAACAGCGCGGCCTGCCAGGGCTGCGAGTGCGGGTGGCAGTCCTCGCCGTTCACGATGCTGCCGCCGCCCGCAGAGACCGAGGTGACGGCTCCTGAGGGCGGAGTCAGGGCTGGGGCCGGGCTTAGGAGGCGGGCCCGGGGCTCCTGGGGGTGGGGTCGTGGTGCAGGGGCGTGGTCAGGGCTTCAGGGGCGAAGTCAGCGCTCACAGGGGGGCGGGGAGGTCCGTGGGGCGGGTTAAGGCTTAGGGGGCTGATTTATGGCTCGGAGCCGGGATCAGGGCACGGGGGGCAGGGTCCCTTGTCAGGAGAATTTCAGCTTTAAGTCTCAGATGCATCTTGGAGACGCACGTACTATTTCTCTCTCTCACACACAAGCACCGTGCCAGGCACAGTCCCCAGCACAGGTGGAACGACCCCCTCATACAGGCGGGCGGAGGAAGGGCAGACACAGCCTGGCGTGGCGCACGGAGTCGCGCCTTCCCCAGCCCAGCCTCGCCCACTGTCACATCCAGCCACGAAACGGGTCCGAGGTTTCCAGCAATGGATGACTCCCACGGAAGCACAATCTCCCATTTATGGGACCCTCGACTTTCCCTGTCCCCACACCATTGTCACTCTGCTGAATATTCAGAGGAACAAACTGCCAGTGTTTTTCACCCAAGAGCACACCGACTTTCACAGGTACAACCACACAGGCTGTCACACTGTCATGCACAAATTCAACGCGATAGGAGAATTACACGTGCTATGAGAAGTCCACAGGGGAGCGACCCCATACTGTCACACACACAGGTTTACAGTCACAGACAGGAGGACACTGAGTCATGCCTGAACGTTAACAAACACTGTGCCCTCAGGGGCACACACACACACTCAGGTACCTGTGACACCGAGGATGAGGTACCCCAGGAACCAGCCCCAAGGGTTTCCTGCTGTGGCCGTCATGTCAGCACCTGGGGACAAGGACTGGGACTCAGGCGAGTCTGGTGACCTTTAGCCTGACCAAATCTTTTCATCGTTCTCTTCCTCCCTCCTGATGTTATTGGGCAGGCAAGAGACTTTTCCATCCACCCCGACCGCCACCTCAGGGACCCAGAACCTAGAGAGACAGAGAGATTTAGAGACAGAAAAATCAGATGAAAAAGAGAGAAAAAAATTAGGTGGAGAGGAAAGCATAGAGGAAACTTCTAGCCATGTATGAACAGGGACAGATGGAAGACACAAAGCCCTAGAGACAGAGCATTTGAGATACACAGAGACAGGCTGGGAAGCAGAGACACGAAGAGAGAGATTCAGAGAGCCAGGGAGAAAACTGGAGATACACTCCTGAGTGAGAGATCTATTCAGAGACAAAAGGTCTGGAGGCTGAGGATGACAGTGACTTGTAGCTGTGGGAAGGGTCAGATCACAAAGACTGCAGGCTTTTAGGTGGGGACATCTTACCTGGTCACCTCTGGGCTCCTGGATTCTGCCAGTGGGCTGAGCTCCCGTGGGGCTTTTAAGCATCCTCAACCTGGCCTGGCCTGCCCCCCAGGGGACACATTCCCGAGGTCAGGCGCTGCAAGCGTCTAGCTCAGGCTGCTTGGATACCAGGCTGTGGTCAGGGGGCCAGAGGGTGTGGGACAGGGAGCCCAGGGAGGACACCACTGCCCCAGACCCGATGCTGTATCCTCCCCTTTCTTTCTTGATCCTCTCTCACCTTCCTCTCTCTCTCTCTCTCTCTTTTCTCTCGTTCTCTCACTAAATCTCAATTCTCTAATTCTCTTGCATCCCTCTCTCTCATTTTCTCTTTGTTGTGTTCTTTCTCTCATTCTCTCTCTCGTTCTGCCTCTCATTTTCTCTCACTCTCTCTGTTTTCTATCATGTTCTTTCTCTTATTCTCTGTCTCTCTTGCCCCCCTCCCATCCTTTCTCCACCCTCCATCCTTCTTTCCACCTTTCTGTGCTTCTCTAGCAAACTTTCCAGGATTCAGATCCGGTCTGCCTCATGTGCTACTTTTGGAACCTTGGGTAGGTGACTGCACCCCTGTGAGCCTCTGTTTTCCCATCCGTAAAATCAGGGTAACCATTGCTCCTCACTTCTGGAGTGGACTCAAAGGGAAAATGCATCGAAAGTGCCTTGACTTGGTATCAGGTGCATAGCAGGCTCCCAGCTATAGCGAGCAGGAGCGTGGTGCAGCCTCCGCTCAGTAAAGAGCGACTGGACAGCTCCACCTCCTCCACCTCCGAGCGCTGCCGCAGCTGCTGCAGACACGCCAGGAAGGAGCCAAGTTTCTGCTCGCATCGGGCTTGAAGAAAAATTACAGGGACCAGCAAATAAGTGGCGGTCGGGGAGTCTCAGAGGAGGGGGCGTTTAAGCTGAGAGCCACGTGATGGGAATGAGGAGCCGGTCCTGGCAGGTGAGCAGTGCAGGAAAAGGAGAGAAGGTGGCGTGTGTGTGCGCGGGGCCGAGCGAGCAGGCTCCTGTGGCTCCGGGAGGGCGGGTGACAGGCGTTTAAATGCCAGGGTTAGGGAATGTGGATTTTAAGTGCAATGCGTTTTAAGCACGAGGGTAGGGGGAATGACATGATCTTATTTACTTAAAAAAAAAAAAAGAGACTTTTAGCTTGGAGAATGATCATCGGGGGTGAGGTGGAAACAGGGAGACCATCGTGGAGGTCGGAGGTGACAAAGTCCCACGTGAGAGATGACGTGGCCCATGGTCCAGGGAGAAGAAAAAGAGGTGGACCCGGGGTTCATTTTGCAGGTGGAGCCAAAGTGCTGACTGATGGACGGGAATCGGGGGTGGGGTGGAGGAGGGAGAAGGGCAAGGGGAGCCAGGGATGACACGGAGGCCGGGTCCCCGCGCTGGGAGCAGAGGTGTGGGGGCAGGGCTGGGCAAGGGTGGGGGAGTGCGGCTGCAGAGGTGCAGGCAGAGGTCGGGGCTGGCGGGAAGCAGGGCGCAGTCATCGGGGAGAGGTGGTGTTTAGAGCCACGAGGCCGGATGAGATCACCTAAGGAGTAGGTGGGGACCGCAGAGAGGAGGGGTGACAGCTGCGGACGACGATGGCCCAGCGTGAACGCCGCTGTGTGCCTCTGTCCCTCTCTCTCCCTGGCTCTATCTGTACCTTTCACTCTCTCTGTCTCCGCCACTGTCTCTGTAGCTCTATGCCTGTGTCACTCCCCTTCCCTCTGTCTGTTCATCTTTATTTCTGTCTCCATCTGTCTGTCAAAGACCCCTGCCCTGTTTTGGGACAAGCAGCTTTGACCATGAGGATAGACGAGGCTGGGAGGAGGGTGGGTCAGGGGGTGCCGGTTGGGCTCAGGTCACAGCCACCGAGCATGACTAGGGTTGGGATGGCGAGAGGTCGTGGAGGGGGCAGTGCTGGGGGACAGGGCTGGGGCAGCTAAAGGAGGGGAGAAGGGGGTGAACAGTGCGGGGGTCATCTTTCTGTCTCTGTTCTACAGCCCCTGCCTGTGTTCTGTCCTGCCCGAGGTCAGGCAGAGGTGACCCAGAGTTGTTTGGGGATGGGCCCAGGACAATGTCAGGGCTGAGAGTCGTGCTGTGGGGGTGCTTCCAGTCTGGCAGGTGGGAACAGTTTGGAGTCTGATCCCCAGATGGGGTCCATGGGTCAGAATCTGAGCTCGGGTGGGGGATATGGAAAGGCAGGGATGATGAGAGAC
>NW_007733127.1:62458-63388 GCF_000696425.1 Galeopterus variegatus | reverse complement strand
GAGAGAGAAAGAGATAACCAGAGAGACAAAGAGAAAGAAAGGAACAGAGTTGCATAGAAAGACAGAGAAAAGAGATCAAGAGACAGAGATGAGAGGAAGAGACAGAGAGAGACAGGGAGACAGAGACAGGGAGATGGAGACAGACACACACACACACAGACGAGAGACAAAGAAAGACAGAGACACATACATTGGGGCACAGAGGGAGACAGAAACTCAGAGAAAGATAGAGGTAGGCACAGAGGCATAGACAAAATGACACAGATAAAGAGAAATTATTAAGCATTCTGGAAGTCACTTTAAAAAGAGAAGCAAAAGATATAGTTTTTATTTCCCCCCAACTTGACCCAACCCCAACTCCCAGGCACCCCCATTCACCCAGGATTTTGAAGCAAAACTGCAGGGGTCCCCTTTAATTCTTCTCTCAGTCACTCCAGCCCACGAGCAAGTTCTCCAGGCTGCACCTACAAAACTTAATTCAGACACAGCCAGTTCTCCCCCCGAACCCTCTGCAGCCCCCTCACTAGGCTCCCTGCTCCTGCTCTTACCTGCCAGCCCACCCGAGCCTACTCTCTGCGGGGGTGCAGCTCCTGAGAACAGCCCCCGCTCCCCGCCCATGCCATGCCTCTCTCCTCCTCTAGGCCACCCTGTGGTCTGTTCCGTGCTCCTCCGACACTGTTCCCTCACTCTCGCCCTCAATGACTTCCACTGCTCATTTTGTCTCAGCTCAAATGTCACTTCTTCAGGGACGCCTTCTCTGAGCCCTCCTCCATCTGATTCAGGGTCTCCACTCCCCTATGTTTTGTTCTTCTCATAGCATCCTACAAGCTTCTTCAGAGCCCTTGGTCCGATTTATACACGTGTTATTTATTTTTTTTTTTTTGTCTTTTTGTCTTTTTTCGTGACCGGCAACGGGATCGCAACCCTCGG
>NW_007733127.1:59985-61828 GCF_000696425.1 Galeopterus variegatus | reverse complement strand
ACGGGATCGCAACCCTCGGTGTTGCCCCCGCTCCTCGCTCAGCCAGTGAGCGGCTGGTCCGCATGCAGGATCCGAACCCTCGGCGGGAGCGCCGCCACGCTTCCCAAGCGGCGCACTGTAGCAGTGCACCACCGGGCCGGCCCTACACGTGTTATTTTTTCTGTGCTTATTTTTCTAACATCTGCTCCCCTCACTAGTCTGTTATGTTCATATAGAAAGACAGAGATATAGAGAGAGACACACAGTGACAGAAAAACAGTAAGAAAGTAACAGATCTGAAGAAAAATGGAGAGAGCAGATAATAATAACAAACACTAATAATAGCTGACTATTATTTAATTAACTTTTAAAATATATTAAATTAGTTATAATTAGGTCGAGAGCTTACTATGTGTCTGGCCCTATTTTAAGTGCTTTATATGTAATAATTCATTTATTTCTCACAATAACACCATGAAGTAGATGCTCTTATGAACTTTATTTGACAGATGAGGAAACTGAGGCACAGAGAAGTAGGTTACCCAGGGGCTGAAGCTGGAAAAGATGGAGATGGACAAACAGACAGAGATGGATATGCAGAGAGCAGGGGAGAGCTGGAGGCATAGTGAGAGGAGGGCTAGAAAGATAGGAAGACACTGAAAGAAACACACATCTCAGGAACTAGGATAATGATCACTGAAAAAATAATAAAAGATACAACATTTATAGTCACCTACTCTTTTCTTGGTGCTGTTGTAACTGCTTTATACGTGTTAACCAGTTTTAATCTTCATAATAACTCTGTGAGGTACTTATTATTATGCTCAATTTTATGAAAGAGAAAACAGAGGTGTAGAGATGTCAAGCAACTTACCCAAGGTCACACAGCAAAGTGGCAATGAATCTGGGTCCCCTGGCTCTGGAACCCATGCCTGGAGCTCCCTGTTATGCTGTCTCTCTCCTGCATGTCAGGAAAACAGAAGCTGAAGCTATGAGACAGGTGGGCTGTCTCTGCAGGGACACAGGTTGGCGGGGGTCGGTGCTCAGGGCATACCCAGGCCCACCAGCCCTCACCTGAGCCTTGTGCTCTCACTTTTACCTGCAGGTGAAATGCAACCTTGGCCAGACAAGACACAGAGAATTGCTGGGGAGAGGACGGGATGAGGCCACAGATGGGGGGCCACCCCCACCCATGGAGCCCGCTCTTATTTTATAACTGGAAGAACCAGCCTTTTCTCCCTCCCACACCCCAAAGCCTGGCTAAGCCAAAAAGAGAGTCATAAATCTCCTGGACACAGTAGAACAGAGGCCACCAGCTTAGGAACGTCACCTGCCCTAAGGCCCCAAGGCAGCCCTGGCCACTTTTCTGCTGGGCCAGCCAGTGCAGCCCTTAGGGAACAAGCCCCTGAGTTTTATTTGGTAAACTCAGGGAACCCCTGTATGTTGAGGTTGAACAAATTTTGAGAGTGGAAGGGAAGCACCTCCCCTGTTTTATTCAATAAGGCAAAGCTGTACTGGAGCAGATGACATTACATGATGAGACATGTTTTCTTTCCTTAGTATGGGCAATGGGGGATTCAGTAGGAAAGAACCCACAAAGCCTGGTGCGAATGACTTTCTTCCTTGCTTGTTTCCCAGGAGAGAAAGGCCAGAACTGAGTGGGGGAAATTCTGGGGTCCCCTCCACAAGTGAGGAGGATTGAGAGAGTGACTTTGAGAGAGAGACTTGGAGCTCACTCCAGCCTGGGGGAGGTGGTGAGAGTAATGGTGATTGGGGGTGGGGGTGAGGATACAGAGAACACATCCTGATCACATGTAAGATGGGAGGATGGCTGTGGGCTGTGAGGGGAGCACCACGGGGGGCA
>NW_007733127.1:58105-59275 GCF_000696425.1 Galeopterus variegatus | reverse complement strand
GTCCCCTCCACAAGTGAGGAGGATTGAGAGAGTGACTTTGAGAGAGAGACTTGGAGCTCACTCCAGCCTGGGGGAGGTGGTGAGAGTAATGGTGATTGGGGGTGGGGGTGAGGATACAGAGAACACATCCTGATCACATGTAAGATGGGAGGATGGCTGTGGGCTGTGAGGGGAGCACCACGGGGGGCATCTTCCAGCCTCTCTGCAATGACCGGTAGGGGAAACCTCAGCAAATATCAAGGAAACTGGCCTTCCTTGTTGCCCCTTAAGTATGTGAAGTGTGTCCCTACCTCAGGGCCTTTGCACGTGCCACTTCTTTCACCCAGAATGCTCTTTGCCCAGATATCTACCTGCCTCCTCCCTTATTAGGTTTCTTCTTAAATGTTCCCTCCTCAGAGGGACCTTCCCTGATCCTCCCTTCTAGAGCGGCTTGATAGTTTTACCCCATTTTATTATTAACAGGTATATAAATTTTATTAGTTTCCTGTTGCTGCTATAATTATTACCCTAAACTTAGTGGCTTAAAATGGCACAAATGTGTTATCTTACTGTTCTGGAGGTCAGAAGCCCAAAGTCAGTCTCACTGGGCTAAAGTCAAAGTGTTGGTAGAGCTGGTTCCTTTTGGAAGCTGTATGACTCTGTTTCTATTGCTTATAACAAAATTCCTGAAACTGGGTAATTTGTAAAGAAACAATATTTATTGCTTACAATTTTGGAGGCTGGGAAATCCAAAATCCAGGGAAAACATCTGGTGAAGGCCTTGTTCTTGTTAATGACCCTACAGCAACACAGGGTATCACATGGTGAGAATGGCTGAGTGACAGGGAGAGAGCTTCTCACTTGCTCTCCTTTTTAAAAAAAAAAAAAATAATAATACATCCATCTTTATTTATTCAGGGAATATTTTTCAGGCATGGGACACAAAATGAAGAAAAATACAACGAGGTCGTATATTCTTGGAGTTTACATTTTTTTTCTTGTAAAGTTTATTTTTTAAAATTTTTACAAGGAACTGAAACAACTTTACAAGAAAAAAACAAGCAACCCAATTAAAAAACGGACAAAAGAGCTAAGCAGGCATTTCTCGAAGGAAGATATACAAATGGCCAACATGAAAAAATGCTCAACATCAATCAGCATTCAGGAAATGCAAATCAAAACCACACTGAG
>NW_007733127.1:53147-56947 GCF_000696425.1 Galeopterus variegatus | reverse complement strand
CAACAACATGGATGGACCTAGAGAGAATTATATTAAGTGAAACGAGTCAGGCACAGAAGGAGAGATACCACATGTTCTCACTTATTTGTGAGAGCTAAAAATAAATAAATAAATACACAAATAACCTGGGGGGGGAGGAGGGAAGAAGACACAACAATTACAATTCCTTGAAGTTCATACAACAAGCAAACAGAAAGGAGTTTGTTGGGAGGGAGTGGGGAGACGGAGGATGGAGGGAGGTTTCGGTAATGGGCCACAATAATCAACCACATTGTATATTGACAAAATAAAATAAAACTAACTAAATAAATAAAATTAAAAAAAATTTGTTTATTATTTTTTACATTCTAAGATGTGGTGGAGCAGTTGAGGTAGAGGGGGAGAGAGGAAGGCGGATGGAGATAGAGAGGGAGGACAAAGAAGGGGGGAGGAGGGCATGGTTGAGGGCCATGGCACCCCCCTCATTCTGGCAGAGGAGCCTAGGGTGCTTCCAGTGGTGGCTCGGTTGTGGCTGGGCTGGATGCAGATGTCAGGAGAATGTGGGAGGCCCTTGGCCCCCCACTGCCCCAGCTCAGGAGCTATGGGTGCTTCTAGTGGCAACTTGGTGGTTGTCATTGGGCTGGATGTGTATGTTGGGGTGCATGGCTGAGGCCCTTGGTCCCCCACCCTGGCTCAGGAGTTGTTTGCACTTCTGTTGCAGGCTTGGTGGTTGTTGCTGGGCTGGATGAGGATGTTGGAGGGGCACGGCTGAGGCGTAGGTCACCCAACCCTGGCTTGGGAGCCTGGGGCACTTCCAGTGGTGGCCTGGTAGTCATCACTCAGCTGGATGCAGATGTCAGGGGGCGTGGTTGAGGCCTTCAGCCCCAACCTTCCTGTTTGGTAGTCAAGGGCGCTTCTGGTGGCAAGCTGGTGGTTGTTGCTGGGCCGAATGCTTACATTCGGGGGACATGGCTGAGGCCCTTGGTCCCGCACTGTCCTGGCTTGAGAGCCCAGGGTGCTTCTGGTGGTGGCCTGGTGTTCATTGCTGGGCTGGATGCAGACATTGGGGGTGTGTGGCTGAGGCCCTCTGTCCCTCCCCCTCTTCCTGATGCGGGAGTCCGGGGCACTTCTGGAGGCAGCCTGGTGGTCGTCTCTGGGCTGAATGCGGACCTCAGGAGGGTATGGTTGAGGCCCTTGGCTCCCCACCTCAGCTTGGGAGCCTGGGGTGCTTCCTGGGGCAGCTCGGTGCTCATGGCTGTGCTGTATGTGGATGTTGGGGAAGTGACTGAGGCCCTCCCCCCCACCCCGTGCTCGGGAGCCTGGGGGCTTCTGATCTTTCCAGGTTTTATAGGTGTTCTTTGCTGGTTTTAGACCTTTACTGGTTTATATCAAAATTTTTTCTCTGATCTGTGAGTGTTTAGTTTTTTCTTTCACTTCTGTGTTGGATTCTTAGCTACCCCCACCACTTAAACTCTGCACTGGAACTAATTTGTTGTCCTTTGCTTACTTTTAAAATGGGGGAACTTCCTGTGGAGACCAGCACTTGAGCCCTGTGGTTAAGTTAAATCTTTGCTTTGCTGCTGATTCTCTGGGGAGGGCTTTTTGTGCAGCTCAGGTTTTAATAATTGACCTTGTAAGCACTTCTGGGTCTTGTGAGGTCTGGTACACCTGGGTTATGTGGAAACTCTGGTCTGGGCCTGAGTCTTTTCAACAAACCGCACCCCCCTGCAGTTCTATATTCCTGACCAGACTCCACTGAGTGGGCCTGTGCTGACTGGAGAGCAGATCAGTTGTCCTTGCTGTGTCCCCGTGTTCCCCGGCGGGCCTGTCTCCCTCACCGCCTGCACTCTAAACACTTCCCATAGAATGGGCCATGTGCCAGTCCCTTGAGATGACTCCCCAGCCTTTGAGTGGCTCTTTTTTACAGTTGTCTGTGGCCTCTTGCTCCTATGTGGGTCCATGGGAACCCTGTTAGTGGTCTTGCTGGCCTGGGGACCACCCCCTCCTCTCCCCTGCTGCCTCCAAGCAACTTCATACGAAGGGCACAGCTGTGGCTTTTGCCAGCTCCTGCTCCATGTGCTCACAGGGCCAGTTTTGAAGTGGCTGGGGCTCAAAACCGTCTGAGTGGTCCTTTCTTTCTCTCATTGCAGGTTCTCCCACCTTCATGAACTCTGTAGGTCTCTCCTCCTCTTCCTCTGAGCTCTAGAAGCCCCAGTTTGGCAGTCGTTGCCTTTTAATCGTTGTAAATTGGTTGATTGTGGGAGAGAGTGACACTGGGGACCATCTATCCCTCCATTTTAACCAGAAGTCCTCACTCTTCTTTTAAAGCCGTCAGAACCATGCCCATGACCACTATTAAGCCACCAATGGATTAATCCATTCACGAGGGCATGGTCCTCACAATCTAATCCCCTCTTCAAGGCTTCACCTTTCAATTACCATAATAGGATTTCTCACCCTCTTTACACTGTCACTGGGGATTAAGTTTCCGGCATGAGCTTTAGGGGGACAAACGTTTCCAAACTATATCAGAAGTTCTAGGGGAGAATCTATTTCCTTGCCTTTTCTAGCATCTAGATGTCACCTGGACACCTTGGCTTGCCTCCATCTTTAAAGCCAGCAATTGCATGATTCAACCTCTGTTTTGTATAGTCACATCTCCTTCTCTGACTGACCCTTCTGTCTCCCTCTTGTAAAGACCTTTGTGATTATCTTGGGCAGGCAGGGATAATACAGGATCCACTCCCTATCTCAAGGTCCTTAACTTAATCACATATGCAAACTCCCCTTTACCATGGGAAGTCACCTATTCCCAGGTTCTGGTGATTAGGGTGTGGGCATCTTTGGGGAGGGGGCATTATTCTGTGTACTGAAAAATCACAAGACATGTTCAGTGATTCGCTTGTTCATTGTGTCTGTCTCCTCTACTAAAATGTAAACTCCATGAGGACAAAATATCCCTGTCAAGGTCATCATTGTGTTTATCTCCAGTGCCAAGAACAATGCCTGGCACATGGTAATCGATTCAGTAAATATTCACTGAATGAACAAATGTTTCCAAGGAGAGAAAAACGAGTGCCCTTACAAACAATTCATTCACGGTAACAGAAACAATGTTGAAATTGTTGTTGCATTTTACACTAATTAAGAGACAGACTCTGGAACCCAGAGTGTCATGGTTCAAATTCCTGCTCTGCCACTCATTAGGGGGATGATCTTCTGCAAATTACCACGTCTCTCTGTGCCTCAGTTTTCATCTGTAAAATGGGGTTAATTATAGTGCTTGTCTCATAGAATGTTGGGAGGGTTAAATGAGTTAATACATATAAAGCAGGTAGAACTGTGCCTGGAATATAGGAAGCACTTCATAAGTGTTGGCTTTTATTGTTATTATTACTATTATTTTGCAAATATCTGAGATGATGTTTGACAAAACATGATGTAAGCCTAAGCATAGGGGATTTTTGTGTAGTTACAAATAAATTTAAAAACTCAGCAACACCCTGGAGGATTCTTATCATCTTCACCTTGAAGTTTACCATGAACTCATGAAGTGAGAAAATACAGTACACAGAACCCATTTCAAAACTGAGTCTTGAGGGCCGGCCCGTGGCTCACTTGGGAGAGCGTGGTGCTGACAACACCAAGTCAAGGGTTAAGATCCCCTTACCGGTCATCTTTAAAAAGCAAAACAAACAAAGTAAAAAAACTGAGTCTTGACTTTATCATTCACCCTAGCTTAACAAATTCAGCTGCCAGTTTGCTGATTAAAAGCACTTAAAGGGAAAAGCCATGATTTATATTTCTTTCTGAATGGGGGG
>NW_007733127.1:40556-52661 GCF_000696425.1 Galeopterus variegatus | reverse complement strand
GGGGGTGGGTGGGGGGTGGGGGGAGTATCTTACCACTTCTGGTTCCATAAAAGGAACATGTTGCTTTCTGGCCCCTCTGGTTATGGAGTAAAATTTGTTGCAATTCCCTTGGACCCGATCTCTACCTGGGCCACCCACAGATGCTTCTGAGCCATGTGCAGGCTACAGGCACCTCTGGCTTGCTTCATAGAGCCTGGCCATTTTGTTTTATTTTGTTTTAATTGGCCACCAGCATTAAAGGTCAGGAGACTTCAAGCTCCTTTTGAAAAGGCCACGGCATCAGTCAACATTGCACTGAATTCCCACGTGGCCATAATCCGTCATCAGCAGGCTCTGAGTGCCCACAGCCTTGGGGGCATCGTGCAGTTTTCCTTGGCTCACACGCAGTCTGCTTCCTTCAATTACATTTCCTGCCTGGCCCCAGGAGGTGGCCGAGTTCATGACCCCTGTGGAGAAACAAGTGGAAATGGACACAGAGAGATGTGGGTATAAAGAGATCAGAGGGAAGGAAAGTCACAAATAACAACACGACAACAACAAATATACATCACAATCACCACCATCATCATCATCATCGTAGTTACGCTTATAGAGTACATATTTTATGCCAGGCTCTTCTGGGCTCTTCACAAATCTTAACTCATTCAATCTCTTCAGCTTCCTGTGAAGTAGGAACGATTATCACCTCCACTCTACCAATTAAAAGCAAGAGGCACAGAGAAGCTAAGAACTATTTGCAGTTCACTGAGCTGGAGGAGCTACAATCGGAACTCCCCAAGTGCTGGGTAAGCACGCCTAAGACTAGGACACACTGCCACCTTGTGGGACCAGACACACGGGGAGAGAATTAAAGGTTGTGGGTCCAACCCCTTTTTGTGCCAGTCACCCTGGGCCTCAGCACCCAGCTCTAGCCCCAGAAACGGGAGCTGACACGGGAGGATGAGGGGCCAGTTGCCACCTGAGCTTTCCACCTGCAAACTCAAGTCTTGGTCTTGACTTTGGGTCTCTCAAATATAAAGGGAGGGGCTCAAATGTGACCTTGGACAAAGGGCTGAGTGTGCTAGCTTCAGTCGAGACTTTCCTGAGTTGGGGATAATGACATCACCTGGGTTTGTGTGAGGTTTCAGTGGGACATTGCCCACAACATGTCTCCAATTATTGCTACTAATATAATGATTTAATAAGTCAGAGATGTCACCATCAGCATTTCTGTTCACTCTTGGATCATGATGACCCTGGGTCCCTCCAGAACCATGTCCTTGTCCCTCTCTGCCCCCTATACCCAAATAACGACGATGCTGATAATAATAATAATAATTATTATTATAATAAACCACTCACATGCATTGAGAAGTTTTAGTTATTTTTTTTACTTGAGTTATTGCACTTAATCTTTTCTTTTCTTTTTTTTTTTTTTTGTCTTTTTCGTGACCGGTAAGGGGATCGCAACCCTTGGTGTGGTGTCGCCCACACCACGCTCAGCCAGTGAGTGCACCGGCCATCCCTATATAGGATCCGAACCCGCAGCGGAAGCATCACTGTGCTCCCAGCTCTGCACACTCCCAAGTGCGCCACTGGGTCGGCCCTTGCACTTAATCTTAATGAGCCTGCCTTTAAAAAAAGAAACAACCAATTCAGAAATACAATTCCCCATTTTAAAAGGAAATTAGTTTTCTCAGTAAAATTCTAGCTGGCTAGATATTTTAGGTTAGGGGAGGAAAGGTGACAATACAGCAAATCCTTCTTTGTTTTACTTATGCAAGGGGGAGAATATTAACACCAATTGCTGACATATGCTGAGCGCATGCTCTGTAAAACTGTTTTAAGGCTTTTCATGGATTAACCTGTTTACACTCCTTCCCACCCTAGGAAGTTGCTACTGTTGCGATCTCTACTACAAACATGGGGAAACTGAGGTAAAGGGAGATTAAAGTCCTTTTACAAGGCCACTTAGTAAGGAACAGCAGGGTTTGAACCCAAGGACTCTGGCATGAGAGACGCTGTATGTGTGAGTGTGTGTGTGTGTGATGTCATTTCTTTTTAATTTTTTGAATAGAAGATATTTTCACACGGTACCAAAATAAAATGTTTATTAAAAAGGTATAGGGTGACTTTTCATCGTGACTTTGCTCCCCATCTCTTACTCAAAACATAAAAACTGCAGTAAGTTTCTCGGTCATCCTCCAGGGTCTGGTTGCACATAAACAAGCACGTACAAAGACGTGGGGCTTTTTTTCCCCTATTGTCTTTAGCCACTAGAATGGGCTCCTCACAAAGAAAGGCGTCTCCTGGTGCTTAGAACACTTAGTGAATTCTTTTTCCTGTTATAATCATTGAAAACCTGTAATGCCTGGTTATTTTCAAGGTTTGTGAAACACTGTTTAGATAATTGCATTAGTTATAAAACAATGGCTGGTGCGAAAATTACGGGTGATTCATAATTATATCTATGGCTGTAAGTCTTCCAGCCTGCGAGAACTCAGTGGGAGGCATTTTTATTTTCCCGAAGGGGCCTTATTGCTCATTTTGCAACAATTAGAGCTGGCCAGAAAATGGATGCTGAAAATAGAGCAAATAAGATCGAATGGAAAATGCATCCAGGGAGATTTCGGATGGTGATAACATGTTTGCCAAGTACTTCTGCTGCGCCAGACACGTTTTTATTATAACATTTCATTTTGAAATAGTTCAAGACTCACAAGAAGTTGCAAAATAGTACAGAGAGTTTCTAAGTACCCTTCGCCCCGTTTCCCCCAACGATAACATCTTTCATAATGATAGCACATTGTCAAAACTGAGAAAATGACGTTGGTACGGAGCTATTAACTCAGGCACACACCTTATTTGGATTTCACCATTTGTACATGCATCTCTCTCTCCCTCTGTCTTTCTCTGTCTCTTGCTCTGGTATATATTTCTATAGATTCAAGTAACCAGCACACAATCAGGATACAGAACTGTTTCATCACCATGAAGAAATTCTCTTGTTACCCCTTCCCACAGCCTTAAGCCCTGACAAGCCCTGGTTTGTTCTACGTTACTATAATTCTGTTATGTTGAATATGTTATATGATAAACGGGACCGTACAGTCAGCCTATGCCATGGAAATCTATCCAAGTTGTCACATGTCTCAATTGTTTCTTTCTTTTGTAGACATTTAAAATTATGCTTTGTGTGTATTTACTCACTTACCATTTACAAAAGCTTGAGGTTTTAGGTTCCGTAAGTATTTCCATTTACTGATAGGAAAACTGAGGGCAGGGACATTAAGTTGTCCAAGAGCACACAGCAGGTGAGTGGCAGGGTTGGCATGTGCACTCAGGAAACCCGACTCCAGGGACACTAATAGGGGAAAAAAGAAAAAGACCAGACTTAAGACTAATGAACTGTAATAGCTTCTTTTCCTTTTGTATAATTAAAGACCCCCCTCATCCCATTTATGGGTGTATATTCAAAAGAATTGAAAACAGGATCGGGAAGTGATGTTGCATGTCCGTGTTTGTAGCAGCGTTATTCACAATAGCCCAGAGGTGGAAGCAGCCCATGTGTCCATCAACAGACAAACGGATACTTAAGATGTGGTATATACATAAAATGGCATATTATTCAGCCTTAAAAAGGAAGGCGTCTTGTCACATGCTACGCCCTGGTTGAACCTGGAAGACATGATGCTAAGTGAAATAAGCCGGTCACAAAAAGATAAATACTATATGATTCCACTCACATGAACTATCTAAAACAGTAAAAGTCATAGAGACAGAAAGTAGAATGATGGTTGCCAGGGGTTAGGGGGAAACAGGGGGTTGTTGTTTAATGGATATAGAATTTCAGTTTTGCAAGATGAGAAAGTTCCGAAGGTTGGTTACACAACAATGTGGATATGCTTAACACTAATGAATTTTACATGCTTAAAAATGGATAAGATGGTAAATGCTTTCTAATCACAATTTTAGAAATATTTTTTTAAAAGACCCCTGATGTTAGAGTTGGTTACAAAGTCTGTGAAACATCCTTTCGTCAATTGCATAAGTTATAAAACAATGACTAAGTGTGAAAACTACTGATGACTCCCTTAATTGTTATCAGTGGAGGTAAATGATACAGCCCTGAAGCCTCCCTGGCTTGTTTCTTAAGGAGCATTGTTTTAAAAAGTTATAAAAATGCATGACAAGTTTCTAATTGTGAAGGTGAACAATTTAACTCCTCTTCATCTACTGCCCCTAAGGGGTGTTTTAGTAAAGTGATTTCTCGACAGTTTTTCTTGAAACCCAAGTCCAAATAACAAAGTTTTGTTGAGTAATCCCTGTCCCTTAAACAACCCCATGAGGTTGCACTGTTTTTCTTGCCATCTCACGGACATCTAATGCATAGTAAGGCCAGGACTGGAACCTCGCACTTTGGCTTAGAAAGCTGTGTGTCTAGCTGCTCTGCTATCCTGCCTCTGTCTAGCAGACACGTGAAAATGTCAACATCGATTTCCTCTGGATGGTGAGATCACGGAGCAATCTTATTTTCCTCATTCATTATACCTCAGTGATCCTCAGGGTAACTGAAAATGATGAGGGAATATTTTTTATATTAGAGTTTCCGATCATAAATGCAGAAGAGTGATACAGTCATAAAATCACCATTTTGCAGCTCCTAACAAAATAATAGATGTGGGCAATAATCATCATTGGCCGCTAAAACCAGTAGCTGGAAAGCAGGTGGGAAGCTTCATAATAGATTGGTCAGGATGACAACACCTGGATTTAATAACCCAAAGAGAGACAATGCAACACTAAGTGTTTTTGATGTGATGCAGCGGCAGTGACAGCACTGGCTTTGAAATATGTTTGCCTCCAACTAGAACCTGATCTGGATCATGCCTCTCGATCTAACTGCCAGAGGATGAAGAAACATGTTCAGCAAACCCGGGGAGGCAATCAAGAGAATCTGTGATGTGGAAAGTTTTTCAGGATGAACAACCAGAATTTCTTCAACAATAAATACATTGAGAGAGAAATAGACAATGAACCAATAGACCCAGCACTGTTTAATAGAAATATAATGTTAAGTCACAAATTTAATTTAAAATTTTCTAGTTTGCCACATTAAAAAATATTATTTTTAATAAATAAATAAATAACTGATTAATTTGGGGGAGGTGACTTAAACATGATGAATGTTTGTTTCTCCTTAATGTAATATAGTCCTAAAGTGGATAGTCCAGGGCTGGTATCTCAGTCATCGGTGACTCAGGCTTCCTCTACCTTTTTGCTCCATCATTATTTTGGATACTTTCCATCTCGGGATCACTTCTTGGCCCAAAATGACTGCAAGAGCTCTAGACATCACATCCATGTGATGAAAAGAAAGAAGGGTAGTACAGAAAAGAAAGAAAGGAAGGGTTCAAATGGCTTCTTCCCAGCCAAGTCAGATGCCTATCAGTGGCCTCCTTGGAAGTCCCACGTAATACTTCTACTTTGGGGTAATTGGTCCTGTTCAGCTTCCAGGAAGGAGCTCAGGAGCAGTCAGATGGAAGAGAGGTGTAGGGCAAGGTATGGGGTGGGAGCACAAAGCTTCCAAGCCGTCTGCAGGCTTGCGACTCTACCAGCCCCTTAATGTGTTCACCAATCCGGAGGCTCCTCTAGTGGCCACATTTTAAGAAGTAAAAAGAAACAAGTGAAATTAATTTTAATAATATATTCTGTCTCGTCTAATGCATACAGAATAGTATTATTACAACATGTAATAATACACAAATATTAGTGAGATAATTTACATTTTTTTCTATATTGTCTTTGAAATCCGGTGTGTATTTTACACTCCCAGCACATCTCAGTTCGGACAAGCCACACTTCCAGTCCTCAATAGCCACATAAGGCAAGTGATCACTATATTGGATCACTATATTGTTACTTTTTTTGTATAATAATGGTATTGTGGTCATGTTTATTAAAACGTTTACCTTTTATGGATACATATTGAAGTGTTTTCTGAAGAAAAAAATATGGCTGAGATTTGCTTCAAGATAACCTCTGTGTGTATGCTGGGGGTGGGTGTGTGTATAAATAAAACATTAGCCACGTGTTGGTTAATTGTTGAAGTTGGTTATGGGCCCATGAACATGTTATACCTTCTTTCTATTGGTATAATGTTTAAATTTTTCCAAAAAATGTTTAGTTTGGATGGGAAACAAAGTTGGGTGTTGGAAATAGGACCTCACTTGGTGGGACTCCATGAGAATTTGGTCTGTCCCTTTTCCCACCCTCGCTGGAGTTCACAGGAGTTAAGACAGTCTGAGATGCACTTTGAGGGCTGCCCTACCTGGAGGGTGGTGGTTCTGGTTCCTCTCCTCTCCTTTGTTTCCCTCTGAGTTCTTGCCACAACCATTTCTAGAGGTCTCTCTGTGGGTCTTTGTGCTTGTGTTTTATCCTTTCTGGCTCTCTTTGACCTTCAGCTGAGGGTGACAGATATGTTTGGACAATGTCCCCGATCCCAAATGTCATTTCTTGACCCAGTTTCTTGGCCCCCGACTTATGTCCCCTGCTCCCTCCCTTTCTGACTTAGGCTATGTTCAGACTCCCAACCCCCTCCCACAATCCCCTGAGCTACCCCCATACTGTCCAGCCCACCAGGATTCGCAGGGCTTGGTCAAACCAGAGAGTAAGGCATCGACCAGAGGATCTAAGAGAGAATCAGGGGTATGTCGAACATGCAGAAGTGTCTGGAAGAACTGGAGAGACCTAGAGACAGAGATAGATGGGGAAGGGAGAAACCTGGGGGGGATGGACAGAGAGAGAGAGGAAGAGGGAGACAGAAAGGGGGGGAGGAGAGAGAGAGAGAAAGAAGATCCTGAACTTTGGGTTCAGCCAGAGAGATCTGAGTTTGATCCCAGGCTTCCCCCACTAACTAGATAAAACAAAAATGGTCGTGAGTTGATACTGTTGAGGCTAGAGGATGGGTACATGTGGGCTCATTATGTGATTCTCTTCACCTTCATCTATGTTGGAGAATTTCTACAATCACAAGTCCATCCTTGAGAAAAGGACTTAACTTCCCATGTCTCAGTTTCCTCATCTGCAGAGTGGACTTAATAACAGTATCTGATTCTAAGGTTTTGTTGGGATTAAATAAAGTGAATTGACTCTGCTGTCACAGAGCAGTGCTCGGCAGAGAGTAAGCTCTTAAAAGTGAGTGATGACTGTTTTTATATCATTTTGTAAATAATAACAGTAATGATAATAATAGCAAGCATTTATATAGCACCTACTCTATGCCAGGCTTTGTTTTAGGAGGTTTGCATGTATTCTCCGAGTGTCTGGCCCTGAATGATCAATAACTACTGGGAGGTGCCTCCTGAGGTGGGGAATGAAATCCAGAAGAATCAAGGGATTGGCAAATGGGTTTAGGAAGGAGGGTCAAGGACCATAGTCCTGAGATGCCAGCCTCATATACCCTTCACCACCCTCATCTAAGTGCCCTCAGCAAACTTTTGTTGCAAGCTTTAAACCTGGCAGCAGTGAGAATCCCAGTGAAGGGAGGATGGGGGAGGGAGGTGGTGGTGGCAGGTGGGAACAGGACAGTTGGAGGTGAGCTGGGACTGACGAGTCCCAGGCCATGCCCACCTTCTTTGCCCCAACACCAGGCAGGGGAAGAGGAAATTAGGCAGTGCCTCTCGGACCCATCCCTTTTGCCCTGAGTCTTTCTGCAACTCAGGTTAGGGCTTTTTATTCTCAGAAATGCTTTCATGAAATTTAAATCCACCCTTTCAATGTGGAGGGCGGGGCGGGGGGAGGGGAACAGCTACCTGATGAAGGGGAGGCCACTGTCCAGGCTAAAACCCAGTCTCAGTGGATCTTCCATAACCCGTGCTCACACACAGACACACACACATTCTCATACTCACTCAGGCACATCTCACACTCACGCACATACACACACAAAATCACAGAGCCACACAATACACACTCGCTGACACACACTCATGCTCTCACATGTGATTTCACACGAACGCACACCCACTCCTGCATAAACACTCACGTCCACACTCTTGTATTCACACACACTCTCACACTCACATACTCACACACTCACGTGTTCACTCACACTCACATGCACTCATGCACCCATGAAGACCCACAGCTTTCGGGGCCAAGATCAGAACCGACACACCTCTTTCTTCTATGCTATTTCCAGAGGTCTCTGGGATTACACTTGGGCTGAACGTTCTACTTCCTTTTAGTCCCAAGGAAATAGAACACTATACTCATATGCTCCAGCTATTACTTTAATCCAGATTTAGTTGCAATGAAAGAAAACCTCAGCCACATGCTACTATGGGACATAACGAAAACATTTAGGAGGAAAAAGTTTGACCCAAGTGCCTTTGAGAATGTGGAACACTGGTGTAGGTGTCCTCCTTTGTTGAAATTAGGAGGAAACAGTTTGACCCAAGTGCCTTTGAGAATGTGGAACACTGGTGTAGGTGTCCTCCTTTGTTGAAAAGATAAGGTAAACAGTTAAAAAAAAATACATCTAATCCATTATAAAGGTTCAAGGAAAAACAACAGCTGCAATCCAACAACGACTTTTCCAGGTGGGACAAAGTTCCTGGTGAAACTGAAGTTACTCATATTCAATGTCTTGATATCACAAAATTAATGCCTGGGTAGTTTATTTCTTTGAAGCTCCCTGGTGACCACAGGTTTGTTATTATCATCTATGAAATGCAATTGATTAATGAAGATGATGATTATGCAAACTTTGTGGGCATTCTTGCTTTAGATAACAACCGTTGTTAAAATGATTGTTAAAAATATGTTATGTTTTCTGAAAGCTATGTTTTTAGCTAGCAACCAAGTGAAGAGAGACTCAAAAGTGTGAATGACTGGAGAAATTCAAGCTCAATACAGCAGGATATTCTCTTACATCTACCAGATTGCAGTGGGAAGCTGGGTAATGTTAAGTGGCAGCAACGATGTGAAATACAGGAATCCTCAGGCTTTGCTGCTGGAACATGGAGCATGTAGCTGTTCTGGAGACTGACCCAGCTCTGCTTAGCCAAATGAACTGTGCTCGGGTTCCTCGCAGAGCTTGCCCTATGCATCTTTTCCTTTGGCTGGTCCTGATTTGTATGCTTTGTGATAAAACTGCAAGATGGCTCACTCCAGTGGCTTTTGGCTGGAGCCTCAGTTCTTTGCCATATGGACTTTGCCATGTGGGCTGTTGAGCATCCTCACAACATGGCAGTTAGCTTCCCCCAGAAGAGTGATCTGAGAGAAAAAACAAGAGGAAGCTGTAGTGCTCTTTATGACCTATTCACATATACCATCCCCTCTGCTATATTCCATTCATTAGAAATTAGTCACCAAGTCTAGCTCACACTTAAAGAAGGGAAATTAGGCTTCAACTTTATTTTATTTTATTTTCCTTTTTTTTTGTCTTTTTTCGTGACCGGTAACGGGATCGCAACCCTCGGTGTCGCGCCCGTACCACGACCAGTAACGGGATCGCAACCCTTGGTGTCGCACCTGCACCGCGCTCAACCAGCGAGTGGACCGGTCTCTATATGGGATCTGAACCCTCGGCGGGAGCGCCGCCGCGCTCCCAAGCGCCACACTCTACCGAGTGCGCCACCAGGCCGGCCCTAGGCTTCAACTTTATAGGAGAGTGTTGTTGAAGAATTTGTGCATATATTTTAATCCCCCATGGATGTCAAAGACAATTTTACACAGGCTTTAAGGGAACATGTGCAAAGCAGCTCATCATAGCATGGCTGGTGGAGATAGGGAGCTGGAGGCAACCTGCATGTCCATTCCTGGGGGAGTTGGTTGGGGTGTGGCGGGTGTCCAACTCAGAGGACTGTGCAACAGTTTAAAAAAACAGATTAGATGTACATACGGTAACATGGATGAGCCTTAAGAACACAGTCCTGAGTGAAAAAAATTAAAGGGTGATTTGGAGCATATAACCAATATCATTGCCACATGTTAAAAACACATACACGTAAAATTCTTTAAAAAACTATACATTTTGTAAATACATAATAAAGAGTTTGGCTTGTCTTTGTCCCTGGTTGTTGGGAGGTAACCTCTAAACCCATGGAATTTCCCATGTGATGGGAGTGTCTTTGTTATTCATGGTGGGCACCTTGGACCACACCTGATGGTTTATGCTAATTAGGTGATTAATGATTGGCCCCTAGATAGTTTTTTTGCTAACAAGAGACTAAAGATGGGGGCAGGCTGCTATAGAAAGAGTAACCATGTGATTAGGAAGTTGGGGCTTTGAGCAATTTGATATCAGCCCTGGTAGGATAAAAGCCTGGAGATTGAGTTCAACCATGTGGAAAATGATTCAATCAATTGTGCCTCTATAGTGACATCCCAATAAAAAGTCTTGACAATGAAGCTTGAGTGAGCTTCCTGGCTGGTGATACACACTGGTGTGTTGGGAGGGTAACACATCCTGAGAACAGGTGTTTGGGTCCTGTGCTCAGGTTCCTCCCAGAGCTTGCCCTATGAATCTTTTCCTTTGGCTGGTGCTGGTTTGTATGCTTTGTGATAAAACTGCAATTGTAAGTAAAGCATTTTCCTGAGTTCTGTTAGTGCAATTTAGTAAATAATTAGTAAATTATTAAGCAAATTTGTACCTGGTTGGTCAATAAATCATGCCTATGGAATGTAGCCTTAATAAAAACTCTGGACATGGAAGCTTGAGTGAGTTTCCCTGCTTGGCAATGCTCTTTGAGTATTACTGTCACACTTCCATGCCAGGATGATAACACATACCTGGGTATAATAAAAACTTTGCATTTAGAATCTTCCCAAACTTGAATCTATGCATTCTTCTAATTTGTATCTTTCTGCTATAACAATACAGTTATTGTAAATATAGTGCTTTCCTGAGTTCTCTGATCTCCTAGTGATTTTTTAAACCTGAAGAAGTGCAGGGAGACCCCCAAGTTTGTAGCCAGCTGGTCTGAAGTGAAGGAAGTCTTGTGAAGCACTGTGTCCTCAGATTCTGTACTTTGGTATGCTCCGTGCAGTAACACACAGAAACACAAAGATACAAATGAAACATAATAGGATGGTTGACAGTTGGTAGTGGGACTCACAGGACTGGGAGACTAAAGAAGGTCTTGGACACAAATCTAAGAATATGCCAAAAACCTCACTAGTCAAGAACAAATACTATTTTAATGCAACATTTAAAAAACTAAAAATTAATGCAACCATCTATGATGAGCAAAATACCAAAATTTAAAATAAATTTTGTGAGGCGTATGAATGATGTAAGTGCAGAGTCAGATCCTATATGGATGTGTCTGCATTAATTTTGAGTTTTTAAAATATCACGTTAAAATATTGTTTGTCTTGATTGCTGAGGTTTTGGGGTTGCCCTTAAAATTTGCTCCCTTACCTTAGTCTCAGTCCAAGGGAAGGTGAGGGTAGGAATAGAGAATGGGGAAATAATGCGTTTAAGAAATTATATAATAATCCCCCTTTGTTCTCTTGTTAACAAAAAAATTAAAAATTGTATAATAAAACAAGAGAGAAGCCTTGATAATAATGTGCCATCGAATGTAGCATATGATGAACTCAACCCCTTTTTCATTTGGTCTAAATTAAAAGTAAAAAATAAACCATGTTTGATACAGAATACTGAATTTGCTCTACTGACCTATGAACTTACTTGGTTAACTCAACTAATACGTGTGGCTAGGAAAAGTTCTTTACTAGGAGTTTTCATCTTTGCAAATTTTTTTGGCTTGTGAAAAAAAAGGCTGATTATAGATGATTTGCTTCTTAAAAAGTAAAGCAAAAGTCTTTAGTTTTCAAGCTCCCCAAGGGCTCCTCCAATTCAGACCTGAGGCAGGGGGGCTGATGAGGCTGGTGATATAGACTGAATGTTTGTGTCACTCCAAAATTCATACATTGAAACCTAATCCCCAATGTGATGGTATTAGGAGGTGGGATCTTTGGGAAGTGATTAGGTCATGAAGGTGGAGCTTTTATAAGTGGGATTAGTGTCCTCATAAGAGACCCCAGAGAACTCTCTGGTCTTCTGCTATGTGAGGATATAGCAAGAAGATGACTGTTTATGAACTAGGACCTTCA
>NW_007733127.1:38930-40116 GCF_000696425.1 Galeopterus variegatus | reverse complement strand
ACCTAATCCCCAATGTGATGGTATTAGGAGGTGGGATCTTTGGGAAGTGATTAGGTCATGAGGGTGGAGCTTTTATAAGTGGGATTAGTGTCCTCATAAGAGACCCCAGAGAACTCCCTGGTCTTCTGCTATGTGAGGATATAGCAAGAAGATGACTGTTTATGAACTAGGACCTTCACCAGACTCTGAATCTGCTGGCACCTTGATCTTGGACTTCCCAGCCTCCAGAGCTGTGAGAAACAAATTTCTGTTGTTTGTAAGACACCCAGATTATGGTACTTTGTTATAGCACGTTGAACAGACTAAGACAGTTGGGGAAGTGAGATGCTAACAAGACCCCACACATGCCAGCCCTGAAGTCTGTGGTGACAATTTGAGCTTTAACTTAAAAGAAGTAAAAAGCCATCCAAGGCATGGAAGTAGAAAAGGAACTTCATCCAACCCCTCCCCTAATCCACACAGGTAATAATAGATCTGCAACATAACCAGTGCCATTGTAGACAAGCCCAAGTACAAAATGGCACTGTCCGCCTCCTCCCTTCCCCTCCCCCATTCTCTTTTACAAGCCTCATGGTTTTGGAGAAAATGAAACTTTCAGCATTTCCACATGTGCAGAACTCTCCATTCCCATGACCTAACTCAACGCCCACCCTGGAGTTACATCACCCAGCTCTTAGCGTCAACATACCAATATCAGCTCCCACCACCCTAGGTTAGGTGCTGTCCCCATTTTCAGGGCAGCCCTGGGCTGCCTGCCACTTTGAGCGCAGCCCAGCAGATTTCTTCCTTTCATAAACCTTGATCAGTACCGGCATCTTGGCTCACTTTCATGTAGAAGTTGAAGCCCCACTCCTGGCCCCCATCATGTAAAGCACTTCTGAATCCCACTGTCGAGCACCCTTTTCAGTTTCCACACATGCTCTCCCAGGCAGTCCCAAATGCAGAAGGCTTTTTGATGGTGGTAGGCAGGGGAAGGTTTTTGCCAATGACGGTTGACTTTGAAGTAAGTGCTTGAGCCTTAACCCCTCAGCATTCTTGCTCGTGAAAGACCCTCCACTTCTGCTGCTTCCTTCACAGGGAGCATCCTGGACTTCAGCCACAGGGCTGCTTCTTCTCTTCTCTTCTCCTTCACTCCTCTCCTCCTTTGCCCTTCCCTCCTGAAGAGTCCGCCAGAGACCCTCAGCTC
>NW_007733127.1:35080-37617 GCF_000696425.1 Galeopterus variegatus | reverse complement strand
TTTTTTCAATGAGTTTTGAGAGATGCACACACCAGTGTAACCCAAGCCCCCAAAAATACGCAGAACGTTTGCCATTGCCCATACCAATGCCCAGGCAACGCTCACTCCCACCCCAAGAGGCAAGCAGCAAGTTCTGATTTCTTTATACCATCCACTAGCTCTGCTTGTTCTGGGATTTCATGTAAACAGAAGCATAAGTATGTACTCACTGTCTTCCATGTAGCAGCAATTGTTCTTTCTAATTGCTGAAGCAGATACTATTGTTGACTTTAACCATTTGTTTATCCATCCTCTTATTGAGGGACACTCGGGTTGTTTCTAGTTTGGGATTACTGCAAAAAAGCTGCTGTGAATATTGGCATGCAAATCTTTGTGTGAATATGTGCTTTCATTTCTCTTGGAGAAATACTTAGGAGTTGGATTGTGGGCCATAGAGTGATCATGTTTAATATCATCAGAAACTGCCAGACCTTTTCGCATAGTGGTACCATTTTATGTTCCCATCAGCAATGTATGAGAATTCTAGGTACTCTGCAAGTTTTCCTATATCTTGGAGTTTTTGGTTTGTTTGTTTGTTTACTATGTATTTATTTTTTAGCCAATCTGGTAGGTGTGTAGTAGTGTCTGATGGCGGTTTTAAATTTGCTTTTCTCTCACAACTAAAGAAGTTGAACATCTTCTCCTCTAGGCCATTTGTATGTCTTCGGTTGTAAAGTAGACCTGTTTAAGTTTTTCCTCTGGAGGAGACTGGCCCTCAAATATTTTAATCTTTTAAATAACTTACATAGAGGATTAACTTTCCCATTTGTATTAATTCCACAGGTCTGCTATAATAAAGTACCACAAACTGGGTGGCTTAAAACAACAAAATGTATTGTCTTACAGTTCTTGTGGCTAGAAGTCTGAAATCAAGGTGTCATCATGACCTTGCTTCCTCTGAGACTCTGAACAGAACCTTTCCTTGCCTCTTCCTGGCTTATGGTGGTGGTTGCCAATCCCTGGCAATCCTTTAGGCATCCTTGGCTTGTAGCTGCAATACTCCCTTCTCTGTCTCGGTCTTCACATGGCCTTCTCCCTGTGTGTCTGTCTTTATATTGTCTTCCCACTTCTTATAAGGACCCCAATCATATTGGATTAAGGGCCCACTCTACTCCAGCAGGACCTCATCTTAACTAATTACATCTGCAATGACTCTATTTCTAAATAAGATCACATTCTGAGGTACTGGAAGCTAGGACCTCAACATCTTTTGGGGGTGGGGACACACTTCAATCCATAACACCATGGATTCAGTGGCCTGGTCTTTCAGTTATGTCCAGGCTTCATCTCCCATGCATTCTGAAAGTGGTAGCACATTTTTCAGTACCAACTTTGGGACAGATACTGGGCATGAAACGGAATTGCCATCTTGATGATGTAAGGTGAGGAGTCTGACCCATCCATGGCCCAGAGAGGTCAAGTAACTCACCTAAATTTGGACAGCTGGGGAACGGGCGTCCCCGGCTGTGGGATTCCACATTGCGCGCCTCGCCCACGCTGTCCCAGGTCCCAGGTCAGTTCTTTAATGGGCCTTAAGGTGGCGCTCGAGAGCAAATGGTGGATTCTGATAACCGGGGTTTCAGGTGACCTCCCTGGGGCGGTTCGCGGGACATCTCACACCCGACCGCGCACACAGATGACCAGGGGATTTTGTGAAAATGCAGCTTCTGGTTTGGTTGGTCTGGAGTGGGATTTAGAATGCGCCTTTCTAACACAATTCGGCTTTAGGGAGCCAGGGCTCCACACCTGTGCGGGCAGCTCCGCGAACTCCAGGACAGTAATAGTGACGTTCATAATGATCGCAGAAACAGCCGTTTTTACACGCTTGTGCTGTGCCAGCCTCTGCGCTCCTGCCTTTGCCTTGACGTGCGTTCTCTCTTTTAATTCATCTACGTGAATATTTCTACCTACATAGACGCATTCATCTACGAGCCATTTTACAGAACAGGAAACAGGCACAGAATTGAACTAGGGGACAGACACTATCCATGGGGGACTCAGCCTAGGGCTTGAGGGAAGAGAGCTGGGAGCTCTGGATGACTAACTTCGAGGCCAAGGGGTGTGGGTGGGGGGCCCTTAGGCATCTGGAAGTGGAGGGAGAGGGAGGTCAAGGATCTGCAAAGGAAGCCTTCCTTAAAACTCACCACAGGATTCCATCCTCCCTCTCCTCTCTCTCTCTCTCTCTCTCTCTCTCTCTGGGTCTCTCTTTTTCTCTTCATCTTTTTAGGATTCTCTCTCTCTCTTTCTCCTTCCTTCCTTCCTTCCTTCCTTCCTTCCTTCCTTCCTTCCTTCCTTCCATCCATCTCTTGTTTTTCCTCAGTCCCTCCTGCTCCCTCTCCATCTCCCTATATCCTTCCTTGGTCCCTCTATGGTTCTATGTTTTTCTCTCTCTCTCTCCCCTCTCTCCCTCTAAAGCTCTCCAAAGCCAGCTCTTTCTCTCTTTCTGAGTTCTCTCTCTCTTTAAATCTGAATCTGTGTGTCTCTGAGTCGCTTTCTCT
>NW_007733127.1:33481-34556 GCF_000696425.1 Galeopterus variegatus | reverse complement strand
CTCTTTCTGAGTTCTCTCTCTCTTTAAATCTGAATCTGTGTGTCTCTGAGTCGCTTTCTCTAAATATCTCTGAGTCTGTCTGCCTTAAATCTGTTCTAGTCTCTCTCCCTCTCTTTTTCCCCTACCTCATTCTCCTCCTCCTTCCTCTCCCCCATCTGTCTGTCTCTTTCTCTGAGTCTATGTAAATCTCTTCGAGTCTGTCTTTACATCTCTTCTAGTCTCTATTTCTTTAAAGTTCTCAGTGTCTCTTTCTCTTCCCATCATCTCACATCTCTTTAGCTTTGGCTCTATGTCCTGACGTTTGCATTTGTTGGCTCAAATGAGCATTGTGGTTATGGGCATAGGCTCAGGACTCCTACGCCCTTGATTCAAATCCCAGCTTTTCCAAGTACCACCTGTAGAAATTCAACCAAATTTACCCATCCTGCCTTCCCCTAAGCCTCCTGACTTGTCGAGAGCCTCCCTCACCAGGCTGCTCTCAGAACCGGGACAGACAGGCATGCACTGAAGGCAGCGAGGTGTCTGACACTCAATAAATGCTAGCTGTGGTCATAATCATCATTATGACTGCTAATAAAAGGTAACCCACAGCCAGCCTCTGTGTAGCCAACAATTAGATGCATATCTGGGGTGTGGAATGCATGGGGAGGATCCTCCCACCAATAAAATTGGGGCCACTCCCTGACTTCAGTTTCTAGCTAGGATCAACCACCCCGAGACTGAGGGCACCGGGTGGAGGATGTACCAGCTTTCTGAGCCACACCTGCTGACACGTTTTGCCATTAGTGGAAGCCTCTCTCAGATCCTGGGCCAATTCTGTGCATTTCAGAGGGATATATAATCAAGGGAGAATCAGCCACAGTGGGGTTAGATGAAGTGTCTGGTGTAACAAATTAGGGACATAAAATGGCATCAGAAGGTGGCCACAGTGAGCAGGAACCACAAAACACAGACACACTTCCCTAACCTCCCAGGAGAGCTCAGCTCCAGGACAATATCCATGCCAAGTGTGGCTTGACAACTTGACAAGCTTACTTTTTACTCACTGTAGACCTTAGGTAAAATGTGCGTCATT
>NW_007733127.1:30414-32315 GCF_000696425.1 Galeopterus variegatus | reverse complement strand
CACCAAGTCAAGGGTTAAGATCCCCTTACCGGTCATCTTTTTTAAAAAAAAAAAAAAAAAGTTATATTTTGCTGACCGCTAATGAGTTTAAACATCTCCTCTTATGCATGTTAGCTTTTGGAATTCTACCTGTTTATATCCTTTATCCATTTTCTCATAAGGATGTTCATCTTTTTTCTTATTAATTCACAGATACTTCTTGCATATTAAAGGTAATAGTCCTTTGTCCATTTTGGATATTACAAATAACTTCTCCTATTCTGATAAATGCCTGTTAATTGTCCATTTTATTCTCCTTTAAACCAATACTCTTAATTTTGATATAATCTAGCTAACAATGTTTTGTCTTATGACTTATGCTTTTGAAGTCTTAGGAAGTCATTCTCTGTCACAGAGATTCAAAGATACTCACCTTGATTTTCTTCTATTAACTACCTTTAATGTAGCGGTCTTCAGTACATCTGGAGTCCACCTTCGTGAGGGGTGTTAGATAAGAATCTAGGTTTATTTTTCTCTGCACAGTGAACCATTTCCCCCAACACCATTTACTAAGTATACCATCATTCCCCCATTAATTTGAGTTGCTATTTTATCACATCTGAACTTGCTGTATATCATATTGATTTCTTATGGGTCTCTTTCTGAGATCTCTCTTCTGCCTCACTGGCCCACTTGTCTGTTCTTGCACCAATCTCACCCTTTTTACAAAAATCATTAATTTTGTTTTGTAGTATGTCTTGCTATTTAGTACGGCAAGAAGCTTATTTCTTGCACCACAACAGGCCTATTCTTCTCACCACTTAACTCACCGTGCAGGAAGTGCATGGAACGTCTCCACCCTTAGTAGAAACTATTTACCGAAAACTGTCTGATTCTGGACATCCCTCCTGGTTCTAGAGCCAGTCTTCTTGTTGGAAAAGACACATCTTCATCCAGGAAGAGAAAGCCGAGGCTGCACAGAAAAATCTGCACAATGTCTTAGCTCAGCTTTCAGTTTCTAGGAACTTCTTTTCTCTCACCATCCCCTCTGTATCAGCATATTAGAAAACCAACTGCAGAAGTCCAGACACCCAAGATTTTATTCTCCGTGTTCCATGTCCTGATGTCGGAAGTCATGGAGCACTTAAGGAACTCATCAAGAGTGTGAGCTGCTTTTCACTTCTTGTGATCCCGTCTTTATCCTGTCATTTTTATCCTCATCGTGCAAGGTGGCTGGTCCATCTTGGGGCACCCACATTCTAGTTGAGAAGTGGGGGAAGATCCAAACATTACTTTCTCTCTTTTTTCAGTAAAACAAAAACTTCCCAGGAAACTCCAGCCAATAGATTTCACCTTACATCTTACTGCTTACAACTGGATCTCATGGCCACCCAGATGTTTCAAGGTCAAGTGCCAACCTAAGCAATAGTTGGGCTGGGCTGGTAATGCAGTGGGAAGAAGGATGAGTATATCTTAGTTGCGTCTAGCTTGCCCTGTGCCGAGTCAGACAAGTTCACCAAACACCAGCCTCTGCCTCTTGGTCAACATATCTCTCTCCTGATCTCCTGTTTGCCCTTGAGCCTGAACCTGATCTGGAACGCATCCAGGTTCTGTCATCAGCAGGACAGGCATGCGGATATTGTTTGCATCTTTAGTGGGTGGAGAATCAAGCACGCTGCTTCTCCTAAACTCTTTTCACCACAATTTTAGCAATGTTACATCAACGCATTACCTGTAGACTGTTAAAGAAACTCGATGCTGCCCAGATGCCTATTCATAGTAAAAATGTGTAATGAATTGGAGACCATGTACACAACGGTATACTCTGCAGCAACGAGAATGAAACATTTACAACCATAAACAAAAATCTGGACGAGCTCCACAGATATAATATTGAGCAAAAGAAACTAAACACAAAAAAA
>NW_007733127.1:19499-29854 GCF_000696425.1 Galeopterus variegatus | reverse complement strand
GCTTGTGTGGGATCGTGACTGCAAGGGGAACTCTAAGGGGGAGCTGGTCATATTCTATTCTCTCTGGGTGCTGGTTACAAAGGTGTGTGTTCTGTTTTATAAAAATTGGAGCTTATGATACTTTTAAATGTGCACAGTTCTGTATGCATGTTATTCTTCAATAAAAAGTTAATTTAAAATGTTGCTGGAAGGGTGCCTATGGCAGACACCATTGGTTGTTTACCCAATATCCCTCCTTCTTTGATAGGAGAACCCTGATTTTATTCAAGGAACAGCCCTACTTGTTTGGGGGGAGGTTATAGTGTCAACTTCAGAAGATAAATCCTGATTGGTCCAAATCAACCATGTTAATTCCATTCCCCTAACCTGTGACTGGTTTAGGAAAGGACATGTGAACTAATTCTGGCCAACAGGAACAAAGGAAATTCTGCTGGGGTGGCTTCTGGAAAAGTGTCATCGTTCTCAGAGACAGACCCACAACAATCATTGATCTTGAGTATTGTGACCCCACGTGTGGGAGAACCAAGAAATGCAGAGAGAAATGGAACTGGAGCCTTAATGTCCTGTGCCTGGACTGCCCTTACCTGGATTTCTTGGTATGTGAGTTTAACACTTTACTTACTATTTAAGACAGTGTGAATCTTCTCTTACTTATTGCCAAAAGCAGTTTAATCAGCAGCCCCTCATTTTTGGAATACGTGCTCAAGATTGTCCCTTAGCTAGGATTCAGTGCTTATTTACTTTTTTTTTTTTTTTTACTATTCCAAATTTGAATTACCTCTGTCACCTGGAATGATGTCAGTACTATTTGCCCGTATTTTGTACCACACCACCCATCTTACGCTTGCTTTTAGAGAACAGCTGGAGTTGGGCCAAGTCCACATCTGTCACAGCACACTGGATATTAATTGCTAGGTTGGCTACCACCAAGATCAGAGATGGCTCACTGACTAGGTCAATGTTCCCAACCCTGGCACCTCAACCTTTGCGCAACGCTCCTCCAAACTGTTGTGAGGACTTGTAAATGGCTGGGCACAAAAGAAAAGATATTGATGATGACAATTATCATTATATCATTTTTATTAATGTCTTCTTCTCTCACACCATGGACTGTTTACCCAGCAGTCATCTCTCCATGGAGACTGCACTCCATGATAGAGAAACGCCAGAAACTCATCTTCCCAGCTTCTCTGCAAGCTGGAGCATGGGCATTGAGACCCTCTCCAATAAAGGCTCATTGAGACCCGAGGGTAAGTCTGGGGGTGGGGGTGGTGAATTCTGGGAAAGATTTTCTGTCTTAGTGGAAACAACTCTGCCAGGAGCGCCTCTCCTTTTTGCCTTTTGTCGTGCCGTGTGAGGATGTGATGCCTGGAGCTGTGGCAGCTATTTTCCAACCATGAGATTGCAAGCCTGAAGAACTAATCTGAAGAAGTAAAGCTGACATGTTTTCTTCCGCCTGCTAAAAAGTAAGCTCAGGGAAGGCAGGGTTATGTGGGTTTTTTATTTTTTTTTATTTTTTGGTCTGTTTTGTTAATTACTCTATCCCAAGTGTCTATAATATTACCTGGCTCTCGTAGGTGCTCATAGTTGAAGAAATGAATGGATAAAAGAATGAATGCAGACAGGGCGTGGTCAAGATGAAAGATGGGTCCCTAATGACGTCATTTAGGCACCACATCAACCATATTACTGCCCTCTTTTTTAGTTTCCTGTTATGTGAAATAATAAATGTCCTTATTATTTAATCCACTTTTAGCTGGGTTTTTTGTTACTGTTAGAATTCTTAATGTAGCTCCTTTTCTAGAGTTTGATTTCCAAGGAATTCCCTGGAATGACTTGCGGTGTCCACCCCACTGAGTACACTGTGGGATCCTGGAGCTGGACTGGCACTTGCAGATTATTACATTCTAATCTCCCCATCTTATGCATGAAGTACCTGAAGTCCAGAAAGAGTACAAGGCTTTATAGAAATCACTCAGAAAGTTCTGGAGACTAATGTCTGTCTGTATTTTTTTTTTTAATTTAAAAATTCCTTAATTTTTAATTCATGGTACCACTACCACAATTTACAGGGCAATATACCTGATAATGATAAGAAGAAACAATGAAAAGACAAACCCATAACAGATAAAAGACCTCAGGAATGTACATCTAATTGACACTACATTGCATTAATCAATAGCTGCACTTTTTGCAAACTGTGGCTGTGACAGTCCTGAACAAGAAGGGTTTCATATTTAAGCTGCAGAAACTTTTCTGACTATGGATCGTTGTTCCTTCTGTGGCAGATTTTTATGGTTCCTCTAATGCACTCGGGACGACTGTCTCAAAGTAACTTGCAGCTTTCCTGGCAACTCCTTGCTCTCTCTCCTGCTATGAACGTAGCCCTTTTCTGCTGTTTTTAGAACCTTCTGCTACCGTATCCACCACTTCCACCACCAGATCCATAGCCACCACCACAGGGACTGCCTGAGCTTCTTCCACCAGAACTAACCCACTTCGTGGGTGCATAGTTTGATTGCTGTTGTCCACTATACTTTCTAGAATCATTATTGTTCCCACCACCGCCATAGTTACCACTGCCAAAATTCCCTCCTCCATTGTAATGACCACATACTCCACCACTGCCACCATATCCACCACCTTGGTCTCCATTTCTTGGTCCACCACCACCATAGCACCCTCTACTGCCATAACCAGGATCATCACCATAGTTGCCACCATCACCACCAAATCCAGTATATCTGCCATCACCTCCTCCATAACTACCTCTGCTGCCACCACCACCTCCACCAGCATAGCCTCCTCTTCCACCGAAGTTTCCACCACGGCCAAAATTACCTCCACCACCTTCAAAATTTCCTCCATGATCCATAAACTTGCCACACCCATCTCCATGACCTCTTTGTGATCCAGCAGACTGCGTCTCTTGTTTAGAAAGAGCTTTTATCACTTCACAATTATGCCCATTAATAGTGTGGATTTTTGCACAACAATTTTATCAACTGTATCATCATTTTTAGAGAACAGCTGGAGTTGGGCCAAGTCCACATCTGTCACAGCACACTGGATATTAATTGCTAGGTTGGCTACCACCAAGATCAGAGATGGCTCACTGACTAGGTCAATGTTCCCAACCCTGGCACCTCAACCTTTGCGCAACGCTCCTCCAAACTGTTGTGAGGACTTGTAAATGGCTGGGCACAAAAGAAAAGATATTGATGATGACAATTATCATTATATCATTTTTATTAATGTCTTCTTCTCTCACACCATGGACTGTTTACCCAGCAGTCATCTCTCCATGGAGACTGCACTCCATGATAGAGAAACGCCAGAAACTCATCTTCCCAGCTTCTCTGCAAGCTGGAGCATGGGCATTGAGACCCTCTCCAATAAAGGCTCATTGAGACCCGAGGGTAAGTCTGGGGGTGGGGGTGGTGAATTCTGGGAAAGATTTTCTGTCTTAGTGGAAACAACTCAATTGTTTCTGTAAAACATTCCACAAAATATTTTTCTAAAGTTTCTAAAATAGATTGTTACAAAAAGGCTATTTTGCAACCAAAAAATTGTTGATTTTTGATGGTTTCTTTAATAACTGTCCTTACCCCCATACTTTTTAATCCCAAGCCTCCTGACTTAAACAGAAACCCCTTTTGCTTCCACAAAGACGCAGTTCTCCACTCTGATCCACGTTAGCATAATGACCCTCCTTGATGGCATCACCCAGCTCTTGGTGCCGACATACCAATATAAGCTCTACCACCCCCACACCTGCTGCTGTCCACCATTTTCAGGGCAGCCCTGGGCTGCCTGCCACTCTGAGCACAGCCCGGCAGATTTCTTTCTTTAATAAAGCTAGAATGGTACCCAGCATCTTGGCTCACTTTCTTTCAGTTACTTTTCATCCTGTAGGTTAAGCTCAAAGGCCACCTCCTCAGAAAGGCCCTTCGTATTAGTTTCCTGTGGCTGCTGTAACAAATTTAGTGGCTTAAAACATCACAGATTTATTCTCTTACAACTCTAGAGGTCAGCAGTCCAAAGTGAGATTTACTGGGCAGGGCTGGTTCCTTCCAGAGGCCCCAGGGGAAAATCCTTCCCTGTGCCCTTCCAGGTTCTAGGGGCCACCCATATCCCTAGCCTCATGGCCCCTGCCTTCATCTTCAAAACCAGCAGCGTAGCATCTTCCAGTCTCCCTCTCTCATTCTGACCCTCCTCCCCCCTTTTATAAGGACACTTGTGATTATACTGGTTTAACTCATATAACCCAGGATAATCTTCCCACCTCAACATCCTTAATTTAGTCACATCAGCAAAGTCTCTTTGCTATATAAAGTAACATATTCACAGGTTCCAGAAATTAGGGTGAGGACATTTTTGGAGGGACCACTGTGCTGCTTTCTACACCCAATATAAAGTGATCTCCTCCCCTCCCCCAAATTTGTTTTCTTTCCTCATGTCCTGTTCTTGTTTTATTCATATCACTCACATAATTATTATAGTACATACATATTTATCTATCTCTTTATTGTTTGAGCTTCATGAAATAGGATTTTTTTTTATTTGTTTTTTCTGTTGCAGTATCCCCAGCTCCTGTAACAATTCCTGGCCCCAAATAGCAAGCAGATCATTATTTAGCCAATGAAGAAAATGAAAAGTAGCCTGATTGAATATCTGTTTCTTGCAACCCAAATTACCTAATAGAGCAAACACATTATCCCAGAGGGGAAAAGCGAATCGTTTGCAGCCCGGTGCAGGAAAGAAACATACACAGAGTCCACATATCCTCAGATGCTTTATTTCTGGGACTAAATTTGGGTCACAGCTGCAGAGAAGAGATGGTTTCTGGGCTTGAGGACAGAAGCGCTGGGGAAACTGAGATGCAACCCTGTCCTGATCATTGTGGGAATTGTCCCCAGGATCCAAATAGAGAGACGGGGTCAGTCCTCTGCTGGGGAAGGGGATTCTCATTCCAGGACACATGGGGACAGGAACTAGAAAGATCAATATCCTCAGCATCCTTGGGAAGCAATAGGGATCTGGAAGGACTGCTGGGGTCCCTGCAGGGGCTGGGGGATGCCAGCATGTTGGGTCCTGGGATGACTCATTAGTTGGACCGGATGGTATCTTGGATCCACTTGGTGAACCGGCAGAGGTTGGTGTAGACCCCGGGTTTGTTGGGCTGGCCACAGGGGAAATCTCCCCAGGACACAAGGCCCTGCAGGGAGCCATTGCAGACCACAGGGCCCCCAGAATCACCCTGTTGGGGAGAAAGGGAGGAGGCATGAGAGAGTTAGAGACACACACAGACGAAGAAGGACCAGGGCAGCAAGAGACAGACACGCACAGATGTGAAGTCCAGAGAGGAAGAGATGCAGAAGTAGACAGAGATGGAGATGCAGGGGAAAGGAGAGAGATTGAGAGGAAGAACATTATTAACATTTCACCCCAAGTCCAACCTTTAGAAACCTTACTTGTCCTCCTGTACCTCCCCCCACCCCCCCCAGTTCTCTCTATGTCCAAACATCTTCATTCCTGGGGTCTAGGACCCTTCCTCTCAGTGTCTTGCATCTTGGTCTCTACTCCCTGCCTCAGTCTGTCTCTCTCTCTCCCTCTCCCCCACAGACTTTGCATGTCTTATTTCTCCTACTGGCCACTCTTTCCTTTCTTCTTCACTCTTCAGCCACACTTGAGACCAATCCATCCTGTACTCATGTTTCACTTTTGCAGAAACGCAGTTCTCAGTCCCTGGATGACGGCTTCTCAACCCAGGCACCACTGACTTGTGGGGCTGGGAAATTCTTTGCTGTGGGGGCTGTCCTGTGCATTGTAGGATGTTTAGCAGCATCCCTGGTCTCCACCCACTAGATGCCAGTAGTATCCCCCTCCATGCAGTTGTGACAACTAAAAATGTCTCCAAGCATTGCCACAATGTCCCCTGCGGGTACAAATCACCTCCAGTTGAGAATCACTTTCTTGGACTAATTTGTGTTGCCTGTCCTAATTCCCTGTAGCTTCCTATAATTACCTTCCTATAATAATACTCACTGCTCTTCACCATCATTAGTTATTACGTTAGTGCAAAATACGAGAAACTGTGCAGAATCCTGGCATCAATTACAAGGAAGCCTGACACCTGGCCTCTTTCCACATTAGCAAATACTGTTTCAAGGTAAATGAGCTTGGCTGCCTCGACCCCTAGATTTCAACTTGCTTGTGGTTTAATTTTTCTCATTATTTTTTGTTTAATATTCCTCCAGAGTTTCTTTTGAGCAGCTGTTAGTTAACTGCTCTGAAACTTGTGCTCCTTGTCTCTAAAATAGAGCTAATAATAATGGCTAAATGAGTTAATGAGTTGATGCCTGTAAACTACTTAAAACAGTGTCTGGTGATTATTTAGCTGCTGTTATTATCGTTCTATTAGTATTAATATTGCTGTAGTTATTATTTCTTGCTTGTAGCTTTCAGTAGTCACACCGAGGCCACACGCTGATATGAAAAAGCACCTTGAGATCTGGAAAAACATGATATTAACCTTGACTACAGAAAAGCTAAATGATTTAAAATGCTGGAATTCCAGTTAGATGTGCTTTCCTCTTCTGATAAAAATTCCACCCCACCCCCACCCCTACATCCAGATGCTTATAGTGTTAAGTGGGGATAGAGATCAAACTGGGAGACCTGGGAAGTTGTTGCAATTGTCAAGTGTGTAATATTTGGGGACTTTTTACCACCCTTAGCATGAGACTGGAGAGCTGCCTGAGCCCACAGTTTACTAATGCCAAAACTACTGATGAACCGTCCTTCGTGCTAAAGGAGAGCTTGTAATGTACATTCGTCCAAAGCCTGAAAACGGGGAGGGTCCTGATTGTTGTAACAGCTTAATTTGAATTTCTACCTCAACAGACATAGCCTTATAAGTACATCGAAAAGTTTTGCACTGGTGATCAAGGAATATTTGTTAAACATTGGCCCTCGCCCACCTCTCCAGCCTCAGGTACTCCTCCCCACCTCCGTTCCCCACTACAACAATTTCTTTCTGTCCTTTGAATCAGCCGTGTTCTTCCCTGCCTCAAGGTCTTTGCACGTGTGACTTTCTTGGTCCTCTGTGCTCCAACGCCACCTCTCTAAGAAGGTCCTCCTGAACACCCTTTTTAATATTGCCCCCCCCCATTATTTGCTGTCATAAAACCATGCTTTGTTTTCTGATTAACCTTTACACTCTCTGAAATGACCCTATTTCTTGATCATAGGACTTTGTTTTGTTTCGTTTCCTTTTTTACCTTTTTGCTCCTCCAGCCCTTCCGACAACTTTGTAACCAATCCCCTATATTAAATATTCTCTTTCTTAAATACCTGGCTTTGAGTTTCTGGTTTTTTTTTCCCTCAGGACATTGTACTAACATTTGTTGGAAAACTGTCATACAAGGGTACTTCAAAAAGTTTGTGGAAAAATAGAATTAAAGGATAATATGAATCTGTCCATGAACTCTTTGAAGTGCCCTGTATTACAGATTTTGTTGAAACGTGACAATTGCCACATGCTTGAAAATTGCCAAAATAAATAAACTAAACTATGATGTGTATTACGTGAAGGGTGCCCCTTCGATATGGTATCTCTATGCAGTGCACAACCTGCCTGACCATACGACCTTCGTCTCTCCCTCCAGACCTGTGCTGTCTAACACAGAAGCCACTACCCACAGGTGGCCATTGAGCACCTGAAACATGGCTAGTCTGAATAGAGATGTGCTGCCAGTATAAAACACACATTGGCTTTTAAAGATTTAGCATAAAAAAAGAATAAAGTGTATCATTCATAATTGTTTTATATTAATTACATTTTTAAATTATGGTATTTGGGATGCACTGAGGTAAAAAAAATACATTATTAAGTTAATTTCACCTGTTTAGCTTTTACTTGTTTTTATTCTTCTTTACTTTTTAAAATGTAGCTACCATAAAATTTAAAACGACATGTGGCCTACGTATTTCTATTAGACAGCACTGCTCTCTGAGAGACTCACAATATTTCCAGTGGATTTTATTCTTCTTTACTTTTTAAAATGTAGCTACCATAAAATTTAAAACGACATGTGGCCTACATATTTCTATTAGACAGCACTGCTCTCTGAGAGACTCACAATATTTCCAGTGGATAGCACTGGATTGCCAGCACTTAGCAAACTTCCACATTATGTAGCTGGCATTCAGTGTATATCTGCTGAAAGGAGAAGTCTTGAATCCTTACCTGGCAGGAGTCTCTGCCTGCCTCGTCACCGGCACAGAACATGGTGCAATCTATCTGTCCTGGGTATGCCTTCTTGCACCTTTCGTCACTTAGCACAGTGATATTCAAGCACTGGAGGGTCTTGGGGAAGTTCACTGTCAAATAGGAACACAGTGAGAGGTGGAGAAAGATGGAGAGGGGCAAAGATGGGCAGGTATCAAGAGGAACCTGAACACACCTTTAGGGCTGCTGGTTGTCCCCCAACCAGACACCAAGCACCTGGTCCCAGCAGATGGACAGTGGGAGGAGATGTTGATGGGCTTGACATACTGAGAATCACGGACTCTTCTGTTCAGTTTGATGAGCATCAGGTCGTTGGAGTGGCCTGGGTGGGAGTAGCCAGGGTGGGGGATGGATTTGATCCCCCGGAACAACTGCTGCCCAGATTCATACATGGGTGACAGGGAACGATGGCCAAGACGGACTCTGAAAAGTCTGAGGAAGATGGTACAGATCACCACCCACTCTGATTATCCCCATATCCAACGTCAATCCCAACCCCGTACCTGGTCCCAACCTTAACTCCACCCACATCGCCAACTGCAGCCCCAGCACCATCTCCAACTCTATCTTCGTTTCCAACCCCATGCCTATCCCCACGCTGATCATAACTCCAAAACTATTCCCATCTTATCCCCAACCCTAACCCCAACCCTGATCTTTTCCCCACCCAGAAATCATCAACATATGCATTCCCAACCTCAAACCTAATCATCCCCAATTCCAAATCCAACCACCCCCAACCTCACCCGAACTCTATCCCAACGCCATCTTCAATTTTACATCTATTCCCAATCCCAATCCTACCCCAACTCCATCTTTACTTCTACCCCATTCCAAACCCCACCCACCTCCAATTCTAGAGCCAACCTTAATCGGTCTCCATCCCAAACCATCAACATATGTATGCCCAACCCCAAATCCAACCTATCCTCAACCCCAAACCCACCTTTAACCCTAACTCCAATTCTTTAAACACCCTTGAAGCATCATCTGAGTTCCCAGATCCAACTCTAATTACTCTCATCCCTCCATCTCTAATCCCACTCCAAACTCTAACTCCAGTCCTATCTTCAGCTCTCCTCATATTTCCAATCCCAGCCCCGTCCCCGACCCCATACAACCTCATCTTGATCCCTGCCCCACCCCCCTCCCCAATTCTGAAGCCAACCCTAATCCCATTTCTATTCCAAACCATTCAATACACATATATTCCTGAATGCAAATCCAATCCATCCCTAACTCACATTCCCTACCATAACCCTCTCCCCAATCTAACCTCATCCTCACCCTGCTCTCCTCCCCAACTCCATCCTTAATCCCATTCCCAACTTTGCCTCCTCTTTCTCTGTCATCCCAACCTATCCCCACCAGACCCTCGCCTCCAGGCCCCCAGTCCCTTCTACCCTTCCCCGGTCAGAGCCCCCACTCACTGCTTCCTGCAGTGGGCTGCCGTGAGCAGCCACTGCGGATGCACCAACACGGCCCCACAGTAGAGCTGGTTGGGTCCCAGCAACAGCTCCCCCTGCCATGGCTGGGAATTCTTCTCACAGTCGGTTCCATTCACGATGCGGCTGCTGCTGTCGTCTTCCCTAGTGTTATCCCTGGCCCCAGCTCCAGGGTCCTGATTGCTCCCAGAGGGCCCAGTGGCAGAGGGTTTGTCACAGGAAGCAACATCATTTGCAAGAACAGGCACTGGGGGCAGAAAATGGGCGGGGCCGAGCTCAGAAGTGGGTCTTGGGCTCAGGGGCAGCTTGACTCAGTGGGGGGGGTCTTAGACTCAAGGGATGAGACCGGCTGGAGAATGTCTGACCTTGGTAAGGTGCATACGCTGAAGGGGCAGGGCCAGGGCTATAGAAGCGGAGCCCGGAAAATAAGAGTGAAGGACTCAAAGACAGAGCCCAGGCTCAGGTGGGGGTTACTGGACTCTGAATGGACCTCAGAAATTATTGGGATTGGCTACAGCTTAGTGGGTGGGACCAGGGGAGGGTAAAATTGGGTACAGGGGCCCCGGACAACTTCAGAGGCAGAGGCAGAGCTGTGGGGACAAGTCTGGGGATGGGAC
>NW_007733127.1:14400-19085 GCF_000696425.1 Galeopterus variegatus | reverse complement strand
ATAAGAGTGAAGGACTCAAAGACAGAGCCCAGGCTCAGGTGGGGGTTACTCGACTCTGAATGGACCTCAGAAATTATTGGGATTGGCTACAGCTTAGTGGGTGGGACCAGGGGAGGGTAAAATTGGGTACAGGGGCCCCGGACAACTTCAGAGGCAGAGGCAGAGCTGTGGGGACAAGTCTGGGGATGGGACGAGACAAGGGTTTTAGGAGTGAGACCTGGTCTCAAGAAATGGGGTCAGGTCTTAATGAATGGAATCGTGGCTGGAGGCAACAGGTTGTGAGATGGCGGAAGGGCTTGGAATCAACTTGGGCAGGGCCAAGGCCAGGGTCGCCAGGGGAAGTCGTTCCTATAAATATCCCTGACTTTGTAAGGAGAGGTAGTGGCTGGGCTCTAGGAGCCACCCACAGCATAGGGGGTGAAGCCTGGCCAAGAGGGGCGGTTCATAGAGGTGAGGACTGACAGAGGAATCGGGGGGAGTCCCCCGCAGCCCAAGGGGGACCCTGGCTGAATGAAGCCTGGCCTAGGGTTGGGGAAGCAGGACCAGGAAATAGGCTCAGCTTTGGGGGCTGAGTGGAAGGACAGAGCAGGGCTGTTTTTCTGAATTCTCAAACGCAAACGTGCCTCCTGAATTCTCCTACCGATACCCTCCTCCCACACACAGATGTACAGACAGACACAGATATCCCACTCCATCATCAGTCCCCCCATAGTCCATTCACTGGTTCATATTCTCGCTGATGACCCAGAGAAGTGAAGCCCTAGCGCTGTCTTCATTCACCAACTACCCCAAGAAATGTGCGCACAGTCGCAGTCACGGCCAGGCACACGCGCAGGTCCACACAGAAACATGCACTGTCTCCACAGTTACAGCCCAAGCTCAGCTGTTTCCTGGTACATGTGCTCCTCAGGTACACACATTCCAGGACAGCCTTGCAGAATCTCACGCACCCATCCACAGCATCTGTGTGCGAGCACCACGCGTGCAAAGGTGTGAAGACAGCCACATATACTTCTGCACACAAGCACGTTGATGTGGTGACTAGATTACACTCCGAAGACATTTACCTGCCCACACCCAGCATGGAACGGTGCAAGTAAGTCACCTAGCAGCCATCTTCACACAACCACAGTCCCATAGTGGAAGCCACTTCTGCACATGCCATCCCTGGGGGCAGGGACAGGAACTCCAGACACAGAGCCGTACTACCACACATACAGTAGCATTCACACAGCCCCACACAAACACACAGTCACATACAGTCACCCCTACACGCAGCCTCAAGCAGTTACACGGTCACAGATATAGACACCTATAACCTCACACCCAGCCACAATCACATATCACAAAAGGCTACCCACAAGCACAGTCACATATTTTCATGGCAATGACGCCTTTTGTCTCATGTAATCCAGTGACACAGGGTCAAGAACCTCAGATATCTGTAGTTATACACAAAGCCAAGTAGCCATACATGGCCAAACATACAGTCACCTTCGCAGTGCCACGTACATTCACCCACATTGTTGTAGAGCCGCACAGACTTGTACAGGCACACACACCCAATCACACAGTCACACATACAGCCTCAAATGGTCAGTTCCATCTGCCACACATGGTCACTTGATATGGGAAAAGGCACCCATCCTCCATTCCCACACACTCAAGGTGGCAGTCACATGGCCCCACAAAATCATGCAACCACAAATACAGACACAGACTCACATTCACCCAGTTGTGGAACCATACCCAGTGTCACTTAATTTTCCAGGGGACAGGCACTCCAGACAGTCGTGCACGCACACACACACACGAGAGTTCTGGTTACCTGTGACCCCCAGAATCAGGGCTGTGAGCAGAACACTGAGCATGCACATCCAGGACGGTCCTGCTGTAACCATGGCAGCTGCACCTGGTTGGAGGGACGTCAAAGGGTGGGGAGGCCCAGGTGATTCTAAGAGCCTTAACCCATTTCCCCTTCCTCCCCTACCTGACTTCCCAGGGTGGAGAGGGACCACACGGACACTGTCCCTCCATCAACGCTGAGTTGAGACCCAGACACTACAGAGTTCAGAGGAAATGAAGTCCAGCAGCCTCCAGGTGGGGTCAGGAGGGAGGACAGAGAGAGAGACGGGGTTCCAGACACAGAGACACCTCTCCCTCCCTGCCTGCTGACTTCCCCTCTCCGGGCCTCACCTGCTTAGTCCCCCAGGTAGGGGGTGGGGGACCCGCTCCCAGCTCAGCCACAGACTTCTCAGGCCTGCGCCTTCCTGCTGACGCCTCCTTCTCGGTTGCCAGCACTAGGCCTGGGTTATAACCACCCACTGATCCCCGGGGCGCATTCCCGGGTAGTGAGGTGCTCTGTCGGCCTTAGCAATCAATCCTCCTGCCTCCCCTCACCTCCGCCCCCAGAACACCCCCCACCTAGTCCCAAATGCCATTCCCTACCTCCCTGGCCTCGGGGATGGGGAGGGGTCCCTGGAAGTCAAGCCAGTCCCTCCCCTGCCTCCCTTCCATCTCTCTGTGGTCCCCCCCACCACCACCCTGAGTCTGTCTGAGTCTGTCTCCATATCTGGCACCTTCTTAGTGTCAGTGTCGCCCCCGCCCCCTGTCTTAGGATTTCTTCTCTCTCTTTGTGGCTCAAGTGTCTCTGTCCCTGTTTCTCCTACTCTCTCTGTGTCTCTGTGTCTTGCTCTTTACCTGTCTCTGTGATTCTTTCTTTTTTAATGGTTCTGAATGCCGTATTTGTCAAATACATCTAGATTTCCCAAGCCTTTTATTTTCCTTTATTCCCCTTCTGCTTTTTTTTTTTTTTTTTTGGCAGTGCTTTGAGATACACTTGCAGTGCGGTAAACTGTGCTTACTTCAAGTGCACAATCTGATGAGTTTTCACACACACACACTGAACTATCACTGCAATCAAGATAATGAACGTGTCTATCACCCCCCAAAGTACCCTTCTGCCTCCTGTGTGTGTTGGTGATTCTCTATTAACGCTCTTCTGCACCCGTGTCTCTCTCTGTACTTTTCTCTCTGTCTCTGTCTCTCGCCTCTGTTTTCTCGGACTCGGCTTCTCAGTCTCCCTCTGGGTTTCTGTCTGTATCTCCATCATTCTGTCCCTTTCACCCCTCTCCTCCCCTTCTCCTCTCATCCCTAGCCCTGAGTATCTGTCTTCCTGTATCCTTTTTTCTCTCCGTCTCCCTTGCCTTGCATTTCAGGCAGGGGAGACTCAGGCCTCTTTGCTGAGGAACCCTCAACCCCTTTTCTTGCCCCTCACCCTGGGGCCCAGGCCACAGGGCAGAGACTGGCGGGGATCCAGTCTGAGGGCCCCGGCAGGTGCCTTGGCCTGGCTGGCATAGTCGGGCGTGGGTGAGACAGTTGGGCAGGGCCACCTGTTGACAGGAAAAGAGGCCAAGAAGCCAAGATAGGGGGCGGCGGCTCCCGGCCTTTTGGGAAATGGGGCGTTGGGTGAGGAGCTTGAAAGGTGGCTTCACCCTCCCCAGTCCTGGGCCACCTGGGGCTGTCAGTGCTGATCTTGTCTCCATTCTGGCTCCTGTTTCTGTCTGCTTCCAAATTTCTGCAGCCATCTCCAATCGTGTCTATGTTTCTGTCCTCCCTAGGAGGTAAGAACGGTTTGCCAGACTCAGATCTGTCCGTGAACAAAATGACCAGGACGCCTGAAGAAGCTGCTTTTGTCGAGCTCACAATCCTTGAGGGTAGGAACCGAGCTGTCCTGCTCACTTCTATAGCTAGCACCTGTTAAGTGGGAGGTTTTAGAACTCTTGAGGCTGGTTTTAGTGCGCAAGGAAAAAAAATCCAAAACAGCCAAAACCTATTCTGAAGTTTATTTTGAATATGGAAATTGATATTTCACGCATTAAGGTAACAAAACCAGCAACCTACTGCTTCCTTGGTCTTTTAAGTTCAGCCTTCAACACTTTTAATTCCGGATATGTCTTTTATGAGGTCTTTACAATAATGTTTGGTCCTATTTACAAACTAAGTTAATGAAATGCCTTCAAACATTTTAAACTACATTTCTAAAACCAACACATTCAATCTCTTCTGGAAGTCCTTCAATTTTTAGACAAAACTCCCAGAGCATTTAAGTTTGTACGTCTAAATTTATTACACTTATAAATATGATCGATGTTGCATTCTTTCAAATATCCCCATCCCAGATATAAACCTGGTATAACTCCAACTTAAAAATCACAGATCAATTACACATTCCAAGCTGAAGTTACAAGGCTGTACCTATAATAGGTAAAATTCTCTTAGACAGACAAGCACTTTAAATACCAAACGTGTAGATATTCTGCCTCAAAAAAAGAGTTCATGGGCCGGCCCGGTGGCGCACTGCTACAGTGCGCCACTTGGGAGCGCGGTGGCACTCCTGCCAAGGGTTCGGATCCCACATACAGACCGGTTCCCGCTCGCTGGCTGAGCAAGGTGCGGGGGCAACACTGAGGGTTGCGATCCGTTGCCAGACACGAAAAAAGACAAAAAAAAAAAAAATAGTTCATGTTAAGAGTTGGATTTTTAAACATTTCTATGCTCAATTCTTTTTTGTTTTTTGACCGGTAAGGGGATCGCAACCCTCGGCACGGTGTTGTCAGCACCACGCTCAGCCAGTGAGTGCACCGGCCATCCCTATACAGGATCCGAACCCGTGGCCTCGGTGC
>NW_007733127.1:0-13466 GCF_000696425.1 Galeopterus variegatus | reverse complement strand
AGAGAGAGAGAGAGAGAGAGAGAGAGAGAGAGAGAGAGAGAGAGGAGAGAGAGAGAAGAGAATGGAGGTTAAGAATGGAGACCGAGAGGTGTGGACAGAATCAGAAATGCAGAGTGAGATGGAGAGAGAAAAAGAGAGAAAGAGAGAGCAGTGACATGAAACTCCAGGACACAGGGGGAGTGACACAGGGGAGACAGACCCGGGGAGAGCTGTGCCTCGCGTTATTCTCTCCAGGGACGCCTCTTCACCTCTTGTCCCGAGGACGGTCCCGTCTGCCTGCTGTCCTTTGCTCTCACCTCTCTGTGTTCTACTTTCTCTGTCTCCGTTTCTTTCTCTCTCTTGCCTTCTTGGCTGTTCTCTGCATGTCCTTCAGTGCGTTAGAGTCATTTTGTCATAAAGAGAAGAGACTGGAAGGACCGTAGTGGGGGAAACCCAAGTTAAAGGTATCGGCGAGAGGGGATGGAGCCCCCTCTCTCTCCAGCTAGGGCTCCCCTTTTCCAGGGACTGGTCATTTCTAAGCAGGAGTTGTGGGGGCTCTGTCTGAGGAAGGACAGCTCCTCTACCATCGGCCTCCTCACTGCCTCTCTCCGGGTCTCAACCTACCTCCGTCCTTGTCTCTGTCATTCCTGCCTCTGCTGGCTGCGTCTCTGTGTCTCTGCCTGTCCCTGGCCGTGTCCCTCTGTGTTGGACTGAGTCTCTCAAGCAGGAGTTGTGGGGGCTCTGTCTGAGGAAGGACAGCTCCTCTACCATCGGCCTCCTCACCGCCTCTCTCCGGGTCTCTGTCATTCCTGCCTCTGCTGGCTGCATCTCTGTGTCTCTGCCTGTCCCTGGCCGTGTCCCTCTGTGTTGGACTGAGTCTCTCCCCCCCCTGCCTCTAGTTCTCTCCCCACCTGTCTCTACTTGTCTCTGTGAAGCCGCATGTTGGTCTGCGTCTCTCTCATACCGTCTCCAGCTGTGTTTTTGTGCCGCTCTCCTTGTCTGTGTCACCGGCAGGTCCCGGTTGCCTCACCTGGCAGGAATCCTTGCCGTGCTTCTCATCGCCAGCGCACACCATGTTTGGGGTGATCTGGTCAGGGTAGGCGCGCTCACACTCCTCACGGGGCACCAGGTAGACGTGCGCACATTGGATGGTGTCAGGGAAACTACCTGCTGGGAGCGAGATGGCCCGGCTCGCCCTGAGTCCCGCTCTTGCCACGTGCTCCCCAGCCATGCTCCAGTCCCCGTAGAACTTTGGTCCCTGCTGGTCACTATTTCCCACTGGTTCCCCTCTTCCTGTTCGTCTCTTATTCTTAGGACCCGTTTCCATTGTCCCTGCCTCCTGCCTGGTCCCTCTTCCCATCCTGACTCCCTCCCTGTGGTCTGTCTTCTTCACTGATCGCCTCTTGGCCACGGGTCTTTTCCCCACTGGCCCCTCCTGCACCAGCTCTCTCTACCGCGTTGGTTCTCTCAGCTCCCACCCTTCACTCGGCTCCCCTGCTTTAGTGGTCTCTCTTCCCCCATCAGTCCCTTCTTGCTCACCCGTGCGTTCTGAGCAGTCTTTTGCACCACTGGCCTCCTTCCTGATTAGCGTCTCCCCTCTGACTCCTCTCGTCATTGACGCTTCGTCTTGTGACCCATCTCTTCCATACTATTCACCCATTGGTATACTTTCTCCACCGGCTGTTCACTTTTTGGTTCAGCTCCCACATTTTCCCTCACTCCCCTTTGACCTTTCACCCACTGATACACTGCCCCATTGGGCCTCACCATTAGCCCATCTTTCCATGGCCCCTCACCTATGGTCCCACCTTGGTCTTTGGCCTTTCACCCTTTGGTTCACTTCCCCTGTCACCCATCGGCCTGCACCCCCATCGGCCTCCCGCTACTGACCGTCTGCTGTCTTTCCCCAGCCCAGGATCTGGCAGCTGGTGTGGTTGGATGAGCAGTCCCTCTCCAGGGGCAGGGGCTGGATGTGTTCAGAGAGTTGGGCGGGACGTGCCAGGCGCAACAGCATGATGTCCTGGTCATGGGTGGGAGCATTGTAGCCAGGGTGGGTCACAGACCGGACGACAGAGCTCTGCTCCTGGGAACTCTCTCTTTGCTGAAGGTTGTGCTTCCCCAGGTAGACCTGAAGGTTCCTGGGAAGGAGGAGGGTTGGGTCTCACCTGGAGCCCTTTGGCTACAGCTGAGGGTTCACAGGGGTCTGGGGAATCATGAATCATCTGGCCTGTTCCTTCCACAGTCACCCCCAGCTCAGTAAATAGCAATTCAATTTTTCCAACCTTGGGGGCTATTCTTAGCTCTCTTTTGTGCCCCATATCCAAGCTGTCCAGAAATCCTTTTCCCTCTCTGAAGCATATCCAGAATCTAACCACTTCTCACCTCCGCGATGGCTACCGCCTTGGTTTGAGCTGCCATCATCTTTTACCTGGATTGCAGCAGCAGCCTTTTCACTAAACCCCCTGCTCTGCCTCTGCTCCCCAGCAGTCCATCCTTCACAAGGCAGCCAGAGATATTGTAACAATGTAAGTTGGTCCTGTCCCTCCTTTGCTCAGACCCCTCCTATGACTCCCATCTTACTTGTAGTAAAGGCCAAAGTTCTCACCATGGCCCTCAAGGTCCTGTACGCTCTGCCTGCGTCACCTCTCAGACATCACTTCCTCCCTCCCTCCCCCTGCTCCAGCCACACTAGCTTCCCTGCCTTTCCTTGAATATAACAGTGCTCTACCTACCCCAGGGCCTTTGCACTACTGCTTGCTCTGCCAGCAATTCTGTCCCCCAGCTATCTGCATGGCTCATTCCGTCACCTCCTTCAAATGTCACCATCTCAGTGAAGCCTTCCTTGGCTACCTAATTAAAATGCAAATACCTTCCCCAATAGGCAATTCCTATCTCCCCTGCTGCTTTCTTTTCCACCAGAGAACCTACCATCATCTGACATACTGTATATTTACTGTTAAATATTTACTCATTTTATTGTTTCTCTTCCCCCAATAGCAGTACTGTCCAATTAAACTTTCAGTCATGATGACGTGTTCTCCATCTGCACTGACGATAGGTGGCTTTTGAGCACTTGAAATATAGGCCATGGATTTTTCATTTCACTTTATCTCTTTAATTTTGGTCTAATTAGCCATGTGACTAATGGCTAGCATATTAGTGCAGTTACAGGATGTCAAGATGGGGATTCTTGTTCTGTGCACATACAGTATCCCCAGGGCCTCGACCAGTATCTGGCACACGATAGGTGTTCGATAAATATTTCTGAAACGAAGCAAAGAGTCATTCTCTTGCTCAAAAGTCTCCCATGGCTCCTCATTGCCCTCAAAATAAATCCTGAGCTCTTCAGCCTAGCACTGGAGCCCCCATGTAATTTGACACCACCCACTTTCCAAGCTTATATCCCACCACGTTCTGCCCTCCAGTAAACTCGCGTCCTTCTTTTCTTAGAATACTCAACATTGTTCTCACCTCAGAGGCTTTGTTCTTGCATTTTCTCTAGTCTGAATGTTTTTTCCCCTTCTTTCATTTGGTTACCTTTTCTCATTTTTTATGCCTCAGCTTAAATTTCATCTCATCGCAAAGGCCTTCCTGACCCTGCTCCATCTACAGTAAGTACCCCTGTTCTTTTCCTTCATTGGACTTAGAGTAATTTGTAATTATATGGGCTTTGGTGGGAGGGTTGTTTCTTAAAGAACTGTCTTTCTGCACCTTTCTGCCCTTGTGCTCCCGAGGGCAGAGACCATGTGTCTCTCTCATTCATTCCTGAATCTCCATTGCCTGACTCAAATCGGGCGCTTTATCGGTGCTCTAAGTCAATGGGCATCGAATGAACGAATGACGATGGTGGGAGTGATCCCAGGTCTCCCTGAGCTTGGGGGAGACCGCCCTGGGGGTCCTGGAGTCCATGACCCTGCATGACAAAACCCATCCCCCCACAGTGAGGAGGGGCACCTATTGTTTTCCAAATACTTGAGTTGTCACTAGCTGCTTCTCTGAGCCTCAGCTTCCTCATCTGCAAAACGGTGCCAAGAGTCCCTTATTGTGAGGATTTCAGGAAAAGTATAGCAAACATTTAATTTAGCACCTGGCCCATCGTTAGCATTTTAGCATTGAACACAATGGCAGGTGTTGGTAATCTAACTAGTGGTTGTTAGCGCCCTGGGGTTTAGTCCTGGGCCCTCTATGTTCCTCTGTCTATACCCGCTTTTCGGATGATCTCATCCAGTCCCATGGCTTTAAGTACTACCTGTTTTCCGACGACACCTTCCTTTTTACCTTCAGCTCTGACCTCTCCCTTGAGCTCCAACAGCCTGCTTGGACATCTCCCAGGTATCTCAAACCCACCTTGGCCAACATGAAATGTCCGATGCTCTCTTTCTCATACCCAGCCTGTCTCTTTTTCTCTCTCCTCCGACTCAGAAGGACAAGACAAGACACCCAGGTGTTCAGGACAAATATCAGCCCTGCATCCTCTCTCCTTCCTCTCCCTCACTGCTGAGTCCTGCTGGCTCAGTCTCAAAATGCCTCCCAGGGACCTCAACTTACCTCCATGCCCCCTGCCACCACCCTGGTCCAAGCCACCGTCTTATGTTACCAGACAACAGCAACAGCCTCCACATGGATCTCCCTTTGTGTCCTCTTGCCCAGTTCACTTTCCACGTGGTAGCCAGGGAGCTCTTAAAAATGTAAATCAGATTGTACTGCTTCCCTGATTAAAACTGACCACTGGCTTCCCACTGAACTAAGAATTAAACCCAAACAACCCATCACACCCTAAATGATCTGATTCCTCCATTAGAAGGTAAATTCATGGAAATAGCAGTTTTGCTTGATTTTCCGTTGCTATATCCCCAGGGTGTGGCACATATTTAGTTCTCCATTGATTATTGGTCTAGTGAACCTGCTTATGCTGGCAGAGGGGGTGCAGGTGTCACCTCCTGCCTGAAAACTACAAGACGCCCTTGGGGTCCAACTGCATCCTCTCGTCATTCATTGCACCGTTGAGACTCACGGTTTTTTGCAGTGGGCAGCTGTGAGGACCCACAGTGGGTGAATGAGGACCCCGCCGCAGAGCAAGTGGCCTGAGATGTAGAGGGCAGCTTGGTAGGGGTGAGAAGTCCCCTCACAGGGTCCACCATGCACCACCTTGTTCTGCTCCTCTGCCCAGGCTGAGGGAGAGAGGGCATGAGTCAGAGAGGAGGTCTGGAGACACCAGGCGCATCCTCCGAGGTGAACCCTAATCAAGATCGTCTCCATTCCCACCCCAAGCTTATCCCCCACCCAACCACAAACCCAACCTCGTCCCCAACCTCTCCCCAGTTTTCAGTCCCGCCTCCCACCCTATGCCTGTCTCTGTTCCCATCCACAACCCCAGCCCCATCCCAATCCCATCTCTTCCTACCTGCAGCAACCAGAACCAGCACCACAGTCAGCCAACCTCTCCCCAGTTTTCAGTCCCGCCTCCCACCCTATGCCTGTCTCTGTTCCCATCCACAAACCCAGCCCCATGCCAAACTTCTTCCCCTTTTCAAACCTGCCTTCACTTCCTTCCCCACCTCTGTTCCCATCCTTAAAGCCAAACTCACCCCTGAGCTCCTACCTTCAAGCCCACCTCCCAGCCTCCCTTCCCTGTCTGTGTCCCCTTCTTTCTCACTTCAAAGCCACCTCACCCCATCCCCATCCCAATCCCATCTCTCCCTACCTGCAGCAACCAGAACCAGCACCACAGTCAGCCTCTTCATGTCTGCTCCTGAGAGGGGAAGCCACATCCTCCGTCAGTCAGTGCCTCAGACTCTCCTGACACCCCTCCTTCTGCTCCCTCCTCATCCTCTCCTTCCTCCATGGCCTGCAATGCTCTCCTGACTTGATTCCTATCCTTCCTATTCAGCCTTCTGATTTCTTGTTCCCCAACCCATGTCTTCTACCTGAGGGTCCCACGAAGGCAGGTGCCAGGGACTATCCAGAACCATGTCTGTCCAGCCATTCATGGTGAAATTCTGATTAATTCTAGTTTGCCTTCCTGGTAACAGGGGGGGGTTATCTGTGGGGGGCCCTGACATTCTTCCTCTTACAGGATTTTTCTTCTGCACCGTGGCTCTGGACTCACCTTGTTACCCACCCCCACACCTGTACATTCTGGGAGGTGATATGATCTTACCTGCTGGGGGCTGGCCGTAAGGTTCTTGGGTTGGGGGAAGGGACAGCATCTAGACAGGAAGACAGAGAGAGCGAGAAATGCAGGGAGCTATGGGGAAGGAAGGGACTCAGAAGCACAGACAGACAGAGCCAGCGGAGGACGTAGGGGCTGCGGGCCCAGGGCTGCAGGGACTGCCGACAGACACCCACACCCGGGCTCCCAGGCTTCCCTGCAAGAGGCTGGTTCTGTCCTCAGATGCTCCTGGCTCTTCCTTTTAACCCGTGTCTCCCCAGGTTCCTGAGCCAGAAGGATGGCCCCACCCTTTTCCTCCCTACCCAGGCCACCCACACACATTCCTCCTGCCCCCACGGCTCCGGTGACTGATGACCCCCTGACCTGGGCCTCCAGGGAGGGGAGCACTAGTCTCGGGGTGCACCGGGGGCCTGGACTCCTGGGTATGGGGGATGATGGGGCTGGGGCCTGGACTCTTGGGTCTGAGGAAGGAGGGGCTGGGGATGTGGCCTCCTGGGTCTGGCTGAAGAGGGTCTGGGGGCTGGGACTCCCATCTCAGGGAGGAGGGGTTTAGGGCCTGGAGTCTTGGGTCTGGGGAAGGACAGTCTGGAGGTCTGGAATGATGAGGCTTCAGGGAGAAAGGGGCTGAGCATCTGTACTTCTAGATCTGAGGGAGAAGAAAATGGGAGCTTGTTTTCCTCAGTCCTTAGACTTCTAGGTCCTTGAGGAAGAAATCGTCTGAGGACCCAAGAAAATGGTGCCCCTGGCCTCCAGGCATCCCACTACCTCTGTCTGTGACCACGCAGGGACCTGCAGGTCCTCACTCCAGAGTCTAGAGCCCTTGGGCACTGGGAACAGACTGCCCAGGTTCAATGGGGTTGGGGTGACTCACGCACCTGCCCGTATGTCCCTCTGTGTGCTGACGACCTCTGTGTCCCCACGAGAGAGCGAGTGAGCCAGCCTCCGAGAAAGCATGTGTCACCAAACTGGCACCTGCCCCTGCCCCGGGCTGGGGAGCAAGCCCAGGCACTATGGGGAAAGGGCCCTCGAACAATCGGGCTTTGTCCACCCCCAGCACCCCAGTGCCTGCTCCCAACAGCTCCATTTCTTAACTTCTCTTCCGGGCAGGCGGGCGGGCGGCTGCTACAATAGCTGTCCTTTGTCCTGTGTGACAGTCCTGCTGTTGCGGCCCTTTGCCCACCTGCCCCTGCCTGGAGATTTCAGAATTTGACCCTCCTGGCTCATCTCCTCCGAGTCTGGCCACCTCTGAGGTCTCTCACTCCATCTCTCCCCCTGGCCATGGTGGGGCGTCTCCATGTCTCTCTTTCTCTCTGTCTGTTCATCTCAGTCTCTGTATTTGTGTCTCTCTACCCCCTGCCTCTTTCACCATTCTCTCTCTCTCTCTGTTTCCCCATCTGTCTCCATCCGTTGCTCTCTGTCTGTCTGTCTCTCTTCTTTCTGTCGTTTTCTTTCACCTTGATCTTCTGACTCTCTCTGCTTATCTTCTCCTGGGTCTCCCCCTGGGATTCCTGGGGAAATACACGTATGCACACAGAGGGGAGTTAGGTTTTGGGGGAGCTAGGCGAGATTGTCGTTTTCTTTCACCTTGATCTTCTGACTCTCTCTGCTTATCTTCTCCTGGGTCTCCCCCTAGGATTCCTGGGGAAATACACGTATGCACACAGAGGGGAGTTAGGTTTTGGGGGAGCTAGGCGAGATCGCATGGGGAGCGATGGGAACCTAGTGGGGTACAGGAGGATTTGAGGACGTACTGATGAGATTCTACACATTGGGAGAGACAGGGAGATGGGCAGGAATGCAAACGCCTTGATAGCGATAGGGGAATATGATGAGAAATGGGGGCTCTGGGAAGCCACAGAAGGATCGGGGAACACTTGGAGAGGTGCCTTTGAACTTGGCCCAGAAAGCCCGGCGAGAGTGGAGAACAGCAGGTGGTGTTGGTGTGGACTGGAGGGTGAGGGCGTGTGTGGCCTTGTGGAGGGACGTGCATGTGGAGGGGCGTGGTGATCACAGGACCCGGGAAATGCAGGGCATGAGAAGGAAGATGGAGGCTTATGGGAACTCGTTGGGAATAAAGGACAGTGATGTGCATAAAGTCTGCCTCAGCACCTGCTTGGGCCTGGCATCGTGGAGAACTTTTCTTTTCTCATTAAATCCAATTGTCATCTTAGGTGGCTCAGCCCCATCACTACCAGGATGCAGACCAATTTGGCATTCAGTATGGGAGTACCCTCTGGGGCTGCCCCACCCTGCGGGCCTTTCATACTCGGTCCCCACTGAATGCAGCATCTTCTTAGGACCCACCGTCCTCCCAGACACCAAGTCAGACTTGTCACAGCCCATTGACCCTCAATCCCTGTCCCACTGCCTCCTCTCTTTGTGGGGTCTCCTCCTCTCTGTTCCCAAGTCCCTGGCCCCAGCTTAGTCCTTCCCCTCTTCCACCTGTATCATTGTCCCAAGCCCTTCCCCTCTTCTTTATCCCTCACTTGACTCCAGAGGGATCTTCCCTTCTGTCACAGCCCTGCCATGGGTCCCTATTGCCTTCTGGACCAAGTCCTGGTGTTTGAGGACCTTTAGCATCCAGAGAGACGCTGGCCAATAGAAATGTGATGCTGAGTACACACAGGTTTACGTTTTCTAGTAGCCACGATTTTTTTTAAGTAAAAAGTTTTTAAGTGCTCTTATCACAAAAAGTAAGCACGTGAGGTAATGTGTACATTAAATAGCTTAATTTAGCCATTCCACAATGTATTCACACATGAATCAAAACATCATGTTGTACACCATAAATGGATACGATTTTTACTTGTCAATTAAAAAATAAAGAAAGAAAAGAAAAAAGTAAAAAGAAACAGGATGGGTTGATTCTAATATTTCATTTAATTCAATACATTCAATATATTATTCCAACATGAAATCAAAATAAGAAAATCCGTAACAGGATCGTTTGCCTTCTTATTTTTTGGCATACAAAGTGTTTGGAATCTGATGTGTCTTTTACTCTTGCAGCACAGCTTGGTTGGGACTTGCCACATTTCGAGCCGTCAAGAGCCGGGGGTGGTGACTGGCGACCACAGTGCACGGCGCAGCTCTGCCCACTTCTGTGTGTGCTTCAGCCCCAAGATCACTTCAAGCTCCCGTAACAGGATCGTTTGCCTTCTTATTTTTTGGCATACAAAGTGTTTGGAATCTGATGTGTTTTTTACTCTTGCAGCACAGCTTGGTTGGGACTTGCCACATTTCGAGCCGGCAAGAGCCGGGGGTGGTGACTGGCGACCACAGTGCACGGCGCAGCTCTGCCCACTTCTGTGTGTGCTTCAGCCCCACGATCACTTCAAGCTTCCCTGAACCTTGCCTTGCCCTCTGGCCTCTGGACCTTCACTCATGCTATTCCCTCTTCTTAGAATGCTTTTCCCACCTTTTCCTGGCAACGACAGCTTGTCCTTCAAGTCTTTGTTTGAACATCAACTCCTCCAGGAAGCCTTCCCTGAAAACACCCAACCTCCACCCACTGCGGTTGGGTTAGTCACTCTCTCATGTAGGTTCCCACAGCACGTGCCTCCTTCAAGTCACCTGGACCTGGGGCCATCTGTATTGATGTCCCTCTACCCCACTGGACTGTGAGATCCTTGAGGGCAGGCACCGGAGCTGACTCACTCCTGTGTCCCAAGTACCCACACAGGACCTGGCCCAGAGGAAGCCTTAGGAAATGTTGACCAAATGACTAAATGACTTTATTATGCCCACTCCCGTTTTATAAACAAGAAAACTGACACTTGGAGTGGGGAAGTTAATTGTGCAACATTGAATTCCCAGGAAATGGTGGAGCCTGAATTGGAACTCAACTTGCAACATGACGGCGGATGTGGCCCATCTCTCGGAGACCCCACTGGGTCTACCTTATTACAATATGGGGTGGATGGATTTGGGGGGAATTGTTGAGAGCCACGTGGGGAAAGCAGGGAGGTGGTAGGCCATGGGGAGTGAAGAGAAAGAACGAAGCCCCCAACTCTACCCATTTGCCAGTGACCTTCACTGTTTTGCCACGGACACATGTCACACATATTTATTTGATATTTTATTTTTTCCCAATTGACTTGCTCTGCAAAAGTCATCAATAAAGAGATTGTTTTATAGGGAAACTTCTTGAGTGCATGAGCAGGAGAAAGTACCAGAAAGTCCTAAATAATAAAAACCAACACCTGTTGAAGGTTCGAGCATCTTCTGTATATTAACTTATTTAATCTTCATCATAATCCTAAAAAGTAGGTGCTTTTTCTCCCATTTTAAGAACAAGGATGGGGAAGTAAAGGGCTCAAAGGCAAATAGCTTGTAGAACTATTCCAGAACGGGGATTTCAACCTAAGAATCCAGGTCTGGAGCTAGTGCTTTGAACTACTGCACTATACTGTCTTTCCAAAGAAAAATGGAGTTATTTTAAAAATATTCAACATGAGCACCAGCTCAAGTCATTGCAAGTCCATCCCTAGCTAGCATATAGGAGAAGCAGAGGGGCGGGGCCTAGGACCTCCAGGCTGATTTAGTGCAACTGCAATGTTTTTTACTTTTTAAAATTTTAAGTTGAGTATTGATTTGGGTGGCTTGCAGGAGAGAGAGAGAGGAAGTTGATGGAGCTTCATGGGGATGGGTGCCCAAAACCCCTTGACGTTCCTGAAATTTGACACAGGCCTAGAGACAGAGCACGCTGAGGGTCTGGATTCCTGAGCCTGGGCATAGAGGGTGCTGGGGGCACGGACTCCTGGGTCTGAGGGAGGAAGGGCTGGCCAGACTCCTGTTTTGTGTTGGCCCCTCCGTGTCTAGAGAATTAGAGTCATTGGCTGCAGAATTTCTGTAACATTATGGCGATGGGGGTGGGTTAGGAGAGACTCAGTGGGAGATGAGATAAGGAAATGGAGGATGCTGGTGGGGAGGAAATTCTGGGAGGGAAACAGGAAGGACAGGTAGGAGGGGCAGGTGAGTCCTGGGCTGAAGTGGATCCCTCTGTCAGCAGAATCTGAGGTGTGACTGCCCAGAGAATCTCAGATGGCAGGTGGCTGGGGGCGTGGCCAGGCACTGAGTCACAGAGGGCTCTTCCCTCATCCCTCTTTCCTTCCAGAGGCCCCTTCTCTGCCTTCTTGGGGTGGAGGAACCCACCTACCTGGATTCCCAGCCAACATCTTCCTCTGGCACACAGGATGCTGGTTGCTCACTTTTGGCAGGCCCTTGTGTCTACCTGCCCTCCCTATCCCTTGCTGAGCACCTCCCTGCTTCCTCCTTGTTTGTCACCTGTGAAATGTTTAGAAGCACTTTCACATCCCTTTCCACCCTGATGAAGTAGGCATATTCGCTCCTCCCTCATCCCTCCCCTCTTTTCTCTCTCCCATTTTACAGATGAGGAAAACTGAAACCTGGGAAATGGAGAAAAACTTGCCACCGAGCAGGGAGGCAGGACCAGGGCACAAGACCAGATATATTTTTCTTTCTGGTCTCCCTTCCTCAAGGGTATCCTCTCTCCAACCTTAGAGCTTCAGAGCTTTTCCACCTTGATTTTATAGGATATAAAAGTGCGCATCTACTAACTAAGTGGAAGGAAGGAGACACCTCATGACTAACGCCATATGCAGTTTGGTAAATATCCTTTCAGATTTTATTCTGTGAATATTTTATTTTACATTGCTAGGATCACATACACATATATTTTTTTATCTTCCTTTTTTCTTTAACATCACATAGCATAAACATTTTTGCATAGCACTAACAACTCTTCCTGAGAATTATTTCTAATAGCTTCATAATATCCTTGAACCAAATTGGCCTATTATTTAAACAATTCACTTTTCTGGAACATGGTCAGTGTTTCCACTTTTTTGTTATGATAAATAATGTGATGAACTCAAACTTTGCTCCACATTTTAGTTTTTTTTTTTTTTTTTAGTAGTAGTATCTTCCTAAAAGAATTACCAGGTCGAAGGCCATGAATAAGGGTCTCGGTTCATGTTGCCGTGTTGCAGAACTGCCCTCCACAGAGACTGTAGGAATCTACAGTTCCAGCGTTCGAGAGTGCTAGTCCCACCGAAACTTCACCACCACTGAGGTTTTTGTGTTTCTTTACTCGTTTGGATTTTAGGTCCTTGCTAATTTGATTGGTTTACAACCAGGGCATCCAACTGAGATTTCAATATGTCTTTGAGGAAAGCTCAAGTCAACTATGATTTTATGCTGGTCAATGTCCTTATTTCTGTGAATTTTCTGTTTGAAGTGCAGCATTGTTTAACTCTTGGTGGTGTATGGACTAGCGATGCTTTCTCATGGTCTCGTTTATCCAGTTCACGTACTTGCAGACTTGAGTGTAGACACCTGGGTCATTAGGTTGGCCACAGGGGAAAGTTCCCCAGGACACCAAACCTTGCAGGGTACCTTTGCACACCAACGGTCCCCCTGAGTCCCCCTGGAGGAAACAGAGTAGGAGATTAGCTTTGGCTTCAGAGCAAACCCCTGGCCCCAACTCAGTCTCATATATTCCCCTTTTATCTGTCTTTGCCCATCAGACCACGGACTTCTTCCACCCTGGCCAATGAGGAGATTCATTGTCTCTGGGGGACCAATGGGAGAGCAGGAATTAGTGTTACCATGCAAAGTACAAACCAGGTTCTCTGAAGACATTGGCTTCAACCCTGGCTAATGGGGCCAACCACAGGGAAGGCGCTGGGCTTCCAGGGATCCGAGCACCATTTATTTTCACATGTTAAGGACTCTGCTGTAAGCCAGTAGGGGTAGGAGCATTATTTTCAGGGGGTGGATGCATGCCCCCTTGAGCAGGAAAGGGGGACCGTGGTGGTCTTGGAAACCAAGAGCAGGACCAATTACCTCATTCACAGGGCTCAGTGCAAAATGAAAACGCGGGCTCCTTGTTAAAAAACTATCAAGAATTTCAAGCTGGCAACAGGAGTGTGTTAAACCCAATGTGAGACCCTTCTGAATGGGGCCTCTGTGTCACTGCAGAGTTTGCAGATTCACGAAGCTGGTCCTCACCAGAGGAGAAGAGGCGTCCGTCATTCTCCAGGACAGGCATCTCTCTCCCATCGTCTCCATCCCTAACACACACTATCCCACCCACCTCCCCTGAGAGCTGAGGTTGCAGATGTGAGGCCCAGGGATGGGTGTATGGAGACAGAGAGAGAGAGAGAGAGAGAGAGAGAGCACCAAATGGAGAAAGAACAAAGAGAACAAGAATGAAACAAAATTAGGCATAAACAGAGAGAGATGTGTGAAGATGTTCAGAGATGGGGGGGTGCGGGGCGGGGGAAGGTGTGTG
>NW_007733126.1:107259-117059 GCF_000696425.1 Galeopterus variegatus | reverse complement strand
TAAAGGTGAATGAATCAATTCACACACATACATACACACACACACACACATACACACACAAAAAAAACAAACAAACAACAACAACAACAACATCAACAACAACAACAAAAAAAACCGGGGTGGGGGGAGAGGAAGATATAACAACCACAACTTTTTTTTTTTTTTTTGAAGTTCTTACAACAAGAAAATGGAGGGGACACACCTGGGTGGGAGGGGGGAGAGGGAGGAGGGAGGGAGGTTTCGGTGATGGGACACAATAACTAACTACATTGTATATTGACAAAATAAAATAAATAAATAAATAAATAAAATATTAGATAGTAAAAATAGTAAAATGTTTGCACTGCCAAAATAAATGCCGAACTTTATGAGTAGTAATAAAACTAACCCTCTTGTATTAGTCAATTTTTGTTGCTTATAACAAAATACCTGAAACTGGGTGATATATAAAGAAAACGAAATTTATTGCTTACAGTTTCTGAGGCTGGTAAGTCCAAAGTCCAGGGAACACAATTGGTGAGGGTCTTGGTGGAGAAACAAAGACCCAGAAGTCACATGGCAGAAAATGGAGGAGAGAGACTAGCCTGTCATGTACTCTTCTTTTAAAGGCCTCAGAACCACGCCCCGACCACCATTTTTAATCCATTCCCTAGGCATGGTTCTCACAATCTAATCCTCTCTTCAAGGCCCCACCTTTCAATTACCCTATTAGGATTTCCTACTATCTTTACACTATCATAGTGGCGAGTAAGTTTGGGGGGGACATTCAGCCCAAGGCCTTCCACCGCTGGCCCCACAAAACTCATGTCTTTTTCACATATGAATACATTCATTTCATCCCCAAAGCCTTAAGTTGTTTCAACCCAGAAGTCCAAAGTCTCATCTGTGAAATCAAAACCAGGTTATCTACTTCCAAGATAAAATGACGGGACAAACATAGGGCACATATTCCTTTTCAAAAAGGGAGAAATAGACCAAAAGAAAGGGGTAACAGGTCCCAAACAAGTCCAAAACCCAGCAAGGTAGGCATTAAATCTCAAAGCTGGCAAATCAGGTTCCTTGACTCTGTTCAACGTCCTGATACAGGGGTTGGGTCCCCAAATCCTCAGGCAGTTCTGCTCAGCTCCTGCAGCTTTCCTGGTCTCAGGTGATGCTTTAGCTCTCGCAGGCTGGCATTGCATGCTGGTAAGTCTACAATTCTGGAGTCTGCATGGCAGTCCCACTCTCACAAATGCACTAGGTATGGCACCGAGGGGGTTTCTCTGCTGCAACTCCAATCCCACATTTCCACTCGGCATTGCTGTAGCAAAGGCTCTATGTGGTAAATCCTCCCCTGTGACAGATCTCTTCCTGAGCCCCAGACTTTCACATACATCCTTTGAAATCTGGGTGGAATCTCCCAAGCCTCCACAGCTCTGGCATTCTGCGAGCTGCAAACTTAACACCACAGAGATGCCGCTAAGACTTCTGGCTTGTATTTTCCAAAGCTGCAGGTCCAACCACACCTGGGGCTAATTTAGCCACTGCTGGAGCAGCCAGAGCAGTTAGTGTGACCCAGGGGTCTCACAATGCAATTAGTGGAAGCAAAGAGAGACAGAAGCAGATTCCCAAGGTGGCTCTGGACAGCAAGCCCATGGAAGGTGCCTCAGGCCTAGTCCCCAAAACCATTTTGTCTCCCTAGGCCTCTGGGCATGCAATGGAAGATGCAGCCTCCAAGATATGTGAAATGCTTTCAAGGTCCTTTTTCCCCTTCTGTTGCTAATCCTTTTCTTCTGTACTAATCTCCTTAGCAAACAGTTGCTGGGCTGCACCACCAAATTGTTCTCCTGAAAATGCTCTCTGCTCCTCTACCACATGACCAGGCTGCAAATTTTCTATATCTTTACACTCTTCTTCCCTTTTAATTATACGTTCTGGCTTTATGTCATGCCTTTTCTGCCATAACTCAGTGTAGGCTGTTGAAAGTAGCCATGCAGCTTCCTTAATGCTTCACTGCTCAGAAATTTCTTCTGCCAAATACCCTAGGTCAGCACCCTCAAGTTCCACATTCCATAAGGCTTTTGGACACAAACAGAATAAGCCAAGTTCCTTGCCAGTTCATAGCAAGGTTGATCGTTGCCCCCATTTCCAGTAAGATTTTATTAAAAACAAAACAAAACAGCTCGTTCAATCAGTAGGGAATGTAATTTTTTTTTTTTTTTAAAGAGCCTAAAACAGCACTAATGTCTTAGAATTAAAACTGATGATATGACACTTAAAAAAAAACAAGATGGAAAGTTTAGTGGTTAAAGAACAGGCTCTGAAGTCAGACTGGGCAATTCCAGATCTGCTGCATGCTCACTTTAGGAACTAGGAAATCTTAAGTCCTCGCTTGTGTATATTATAAAAGTACCACCTCACTCACAGGGTTGTTCTAAGCATTTTACAGACATTTACTCACTTAAACCTGTCAACAACCCCATGGAGTGAAAACGGGTATCATATTCATTTTCTAGATTAGCTAAGTGACACCTGGGGGTGTTAAGGATGCCTAACCCAAGGGGTTTGGTTCCAGAGTCAGCACTCTTAACTGTACTTCACTTCTGAGAAGCTCCTGTGGAAGAAGGGAGCCAGTGAAATTGATAGAAAGAGAAAGAAATGAGAGCCAAGAGGTGATGCTGACTGATGCCATCAAAATTTCAGGAGAGTAATTAAGCCCACAGAACACTAGGTCTGCAAAGATTTTTCATGGAAAAAGGTAAAGGAGTAGGTGTTTTCTCCTGGGAGGGAAATGGGGCTAAACAGAGACAAGCATCAGCAGATACAGGAGCCGGGGATTAAGAGGATTCAGACAACATCTGAGGGACCTGTCTTGCTTGGATCATTTAAACGAGGTATAGCACTAGCTGCGCTGCAAATTAAATTGCTATCCTGGAACTACTATAGAAGTGATTCTTCACCATGACTGTCCAACTGCTAGATACATGGTGCTGGGGACAATACCAATCCTGCTCAGTCCAAGATCATCCTGGGAAAATTCCCTCAAAATACAGCATGTCAGCCTTTGGGAAAATGTAACACTAGAGCTTCAATGTGTCAGATGGAGCAGCTGGTACCAACAGCTTACCAGACAGAGTACAGTCATGCGTCACTTAACAACAGGGATACATTCTAAGAAATACATCTTTGTGCGATTTCATCATTGTGTGAACATTACACAGTGTAGTTACACAAACCTAGATGGTACAGCCTACTACACACCTAGGCTATATGGTATAGCCTACTGCTGCTAGGCTACTGTATTAGTCCATTTCTGTTGCTTTTAAAAAAAATACATTGAATTGGGTGCTTTATAAAGAAAAAAAAATATAATGCTTACGGTTTCTGAGGCTGGGAAATCTAAAGTCCATCTGGTGGTGGCAACAGTGACCCAGGGGTCTCACACTGCAAGATGGTGGAAGTAGAGAGAGCAAAGAGAGACAGACTCTCCTCTTCTTTTAAAGCCCTCAAAACCACACCCATGACCATAATTTTTAATCCATTCACTACAGCATGGTCCTACAATACAATCACCTCTTCAAGGCTCCACCTTTCAATTACCATAATAGGATTTCCCACCCTCTTAACAGTCACAGTGGGTGCCAAGCTTCTAATACATAAAACATGGGGGACACAATTCAAGCTTCAGTGAGTTCTGGGGGGACATAATTCACCCACTACAGCTACAAACCTGTACAGCACGTTACTGTACTGAATACTGGAGGCAACTATAACACAATGGTAAGTATTTGGGTATCTAAACATATCTAAACCTAGAAAAGGTTAAGTAAAAATTCAGTAATGCAATCTTATGGGACAACAGTCATTGACCAAAACGTTATTATGCAGTGTATGACTGTGGTTAAGTCCTGGACATTCCCTCATGAAATAGCAAATTTAGACGTTTGTGTCTTCTGAGGCTCACTTAAAGACGAGTTCTTAAGCTACTGCCTTTCCTGGAAAAGGAAAGGTCCACAACAGATAAACTTCACTGGCTGAGGCAAAATGCCCTGGAAATTGGGCCCCTGCTGGGGTAGCTTTAAGACGTGCAAGGGAATGTCTGGTCAAGGCCACATGCTACCAGAAATTGGAGACTGTAGAAAGAGCAACACCAGGGGCCATTTCAGCTGTGGTTAAAACTGGTCTCTGAAATGCTACAAATTGCCAGGCAACAAAGGTAGATGTTAAAAAGACATATAAAAAGTTTTCGAGGTCAGCATTAGCAACTGTATGTGCTCTCAAAGATGCCCGTGCAATTCACATCCTTTACATGGCTATTTGATAACAAAAAGAATAACATATATTTCTAATCATGGAACAACAGAAAAGAGCAAAGTTCTCTGCATATGTGTTAAGACTACAGAGGTGTTTTTAAATGAAGAATACAGAACAGAATTTGAATATCCAGGCTTTACTGGGACAAATTCCTAAAAGTATTGTGGAACTCCTAAAGAAGCAGAAACTTCACTGGAGACCTGAGGCACCCCTGAAGTTTTTCTGTTAGGGAGGCTAATTCAGGAGGTCAGAAGAAAGCAACACCAGCAGCTTTGAAAGAACTAAAGTTGGGGTTGACAGAGCCAGTTCTGACTTGGAAGCCAAGGCACCAATTCCTGACACAGTAAGAAGGAGGAATCAGATAAGCAGCCATGTACATGGCACCCCACCTTATCACAGTCAGAAGGCTCTCAGGAAAAACCAGTGGCCCTGGTCAAAGACTAAGCCCCATTATTTTGCCTCAGGTGTACGGAATAAGGTCTGAAAGAAAACAACTTTGACTATCCTAGCTACTGCCCCCAGCCTAGGCCATATAACACAGATTCAGCAAAACACACAGACCTGGCAGAACATGGCTGTGGAAAGGATTAAACATTCTTTAGTACAGTTTATCTACGAGAAAAACTCTAATCTTGTCTCCCAGAGATTAAGCGCAAGAAATGGAAGAGGGCCAGAGAGGTAACACCCGTGTCTTCTGTGTAACCAAGCAGACCCTAAAGAGAAGGACTGACGAGGCAGAGACCCACCCAACCATAGTTCTTCTGAACGTGCAGAGGTCTGAGGCATGGGATGAGCCCTGGCTCTGAGAGGGAAGGAAGTATGACGAGGGCCTAAGCTGAAAATACAAGATGACCCTTAAATCTTAAAAGGACCATCCCTCACTTCTCAGTACATACAGAGCATTTGCTGATGCTAGCAGACCCCTCCCTGACTGGGCCAAGATAAAGGAAGTAAGAAGTAGGAAACCAGCATCTGGAAAGGGAGATGCTGAGAAACAACCCAAGGACCGAACACCACCGGAATTAATGCAAATTTCAGACAAGGAGCTGGAATTTGGTGGGAGCAAGTCCAGAGTGAAAGAGATGAATACCACAAGGGGACACTGGATTTTGGCTACTCCACACCACCCTCGAGGGAGAATTTCTGGGAAGAACATAAAGACTGCGAATTTCTTCCTTGGGGGAAAAAAGGGGGTATTTTATTTTTCAGAATTCTCCCTGTGAAGAGCACTATATTTGGTCAAAAGAAATATTTTTTAAGGCCACTAAAATCTTTTAAATTAGCAGGTATCAATTTTGTAATAGAGAGTAGTCTAAGCAAACATTTAGGAGACACTAACATATTTAGATTTAAAACTCTGCTCCATTCAGCAAATATTTATTGGATGCCTAATTTCAGATGTTAATTTAAGAAGGTTGGTACTATTTATAAGAAAGGACCTGAATTTAGCAAGGATTCTTCAAGACACTGGTTTTCCACAGTTAAAAAGGTTCACTAGTTTATCAGATGAATAAAAAGGGATGATTTCATAAATTTAATTTGGAGTACACAGCCAAACCAATATGTAAGAAGAATCTGACCTGACAATATTCCAAGGGACTGATGACGTCTATCTTTAGAGATTTCTTTTGCAGTTATACACATAAATTAACTCTCAAGTTAATAATAAATAATTTAAGGATCATATAATTATATAGTAACTTTTTTGAGGAAAAATAACTCATCTAATTATGATTTGTTTCTTAAAAAGACTCACCTAAAAGGACAAATCCATCTGCTTCTGTGTCTGGTACTGAGGGCTTCTTAGATTCCAGAGGCTTTTTGAAGAACTGAAACATTGCTGCTGCCGCCACTGCTATCTGAAATCGATACACAATATAATGTCAAATTCAAATGGAACTATAAAGTTCTTATCCTTTTTAGGAAAAAGCCAAACATAAAGATATCAGAATAATTACTTTTAGGTACTCTATTGCCAGACTTTTTAAAACCCTGAGCCTTCTCTAGGTACCAAAAGACGAGGCTAGAACTTAAGGTACCTGGGTTTCTAGTTTAAAATCCTGTGTGCCTTGAAGTCTACAATGCAGTCTCTCTCAATTTCTGAAGTTTCAGAAAATAACCCAAGAAATTACTACATGTAAAACTATAATCAACACCAGATAAGACCAGAATTTTGAACGATCTCATTAACCATAAAGCAGAAACAGACGCTGGTTTGAGGGAAAACAAAAAACAAAATACCTGTCCAGTTTTCCTGTCATGCCATAACTAGCTTAAGTAAACCTAAGGCCACCTGAAAAAAGAAAGGAAGGCACTTCAAACATCCTCTACTGTTGGTTACCTGATTCAGACACTCAAGGACTGACCCATCATTATAAAATTGCAGCCAAGTTAAATTCCCATCAGTATAGATCTTTGTGTTGGTGTGTAAAGTAAGGCAAATCATAACTAAAGCCAAAATGTTTCATTAGTTTAGTTATCATTTTAGTTATACTAAGTTTCCATTTATATTGTCAGAGCTAGGGCTCAGACCCTCCAAACCCACTGTACAGACTGGGTCACCAGATCCCTCACACGCAGGTCCATGCTAGGTAATTGAGAAAGATTCCAGGAGCTGTTGACAGATGATATGAGCTCAGTCCTCAGCTTCCTCAGTGGCAGCAGCTTACAGGTCCAGCAGTGGCAGTGGCCTTGCAGAGGGTCCAGAGGGCATTAGCAGCAGCAACCTCCAGCAGCAGTAGTGACCTCCCCATGCTGCCCCCACCCCCCATGGGGAAGGCATCCTAGGAATAGGAGGCACCATGGATCAGAGCCACTCATCCTTATACTTAAGTCATAAACCAAAACACCTGGGTGCACATGCACAATTGCACTAGACGATAACCAAGGAACACCTGAGCGTATATGCCTGTTTACATCAAATGTTCGGCAAGATTCTGAACATCTGAGGGGCCCTGACCATTTTTCCTATATTTTCCCAACGTGGTGAGATTATTGTGCACAGTCTCCAGCAGACACACACACCATCTCCTGCTACTATTCCCATCTTTGTACACTCAAGCAGGGCAACAATTTCTAGAAAACAACTGGGAAGAAAGGGTACCTGCCAGGGTACATTACATTCTGAGGACTGACCCTCATAAGCCAAAAAATGTACGAGAAAGCAAAGAAAGGAAGAATCCTGGTAGCAGGAAGTGCTCCAAATTTTAGTTTTCATACATCCCACCTGTAAATCAAGCAGGGAGAGTAGGTAAAGCCTTCTAGAAACTGAGAATTGTGCTGGGATTTGTGTAGTTTGCCATGATTTGAGCTGTAGATCCAAGAACAGCATTAACCCCAACATGCGTAGATGGCCAAAGGAACCTATTTGTGGATACAAAACATATCTAGCAATTTTCACTTTAAAACGGAATAAAAAAAGAAAAACACAAGTTATGTGAAAATGAAAACACTCCAGTAAAGGAAAAGGAACAGCCTCTGAAATTCTCAAAGGAAGAGCTTGCTGGATATACTGATGAATCCAGAAGAAAAGTCTGAAAATAGTTTGGCACCCTCTATAGAGGACAAGAAGTCATGATCTCCATAAAACTGGTGGAAAAATAAGATTAGATAAAAAAGCAAAAGGAAATCATGAAAAGACAAGGAATCAGGTGAAAAAGGTAACTGAATAATAAATGAATAAGATAAAGAGAAACCCATGAGGAAAGAAATGGGATCAGAAAAGAACTGGTTGATTTGAGAGCAGTAGTGTAAGAAAATAGAGTTCAAATTCAAAAACATAAGATTGTAAGAGGCAACTAGTTCTCAATCTCAAACATTTCATTTTTAAAAAATAAAACCGAGAAGGCCTTTGAAGGAACAACAGCTGATTAATATCCACCCTTAGGTAAGGTTCAAATCAAGGGTAAAATCATCATACCTGATACTAAAACCTTGCCGTTGGACTAATGTAGCATTCAGTAAATTCTTTCACTAGTGATAAAATGGTTCATGAAAAAGAGACTGTGGGTGTAGGTCTCCAAATGAAGCCTGATAGAGCCAAGACACCCTCAAATGAATAAGAGGGAGGGGGTACGCACAAACGTGGAAAAAGATGAGAAATACAGGAAATCTAAGAATTATATCTAGCAAAAACTGTAGGCCTGGCTACTGACACATGAAGCTGGCTTAAGTCAAATAGATAAGCCAACAAAATTTTGAGAGTTGCACTGTGGAGATAACTACCAGTCTAGATTAAGAGAGGACTACTAACTATTGAATATTTAAAATAACCGTTGGGCACCAATTTTCTATGGACATGAAGCTGCCAGAGAAAAGTGCTCAGCCCCCGAGGAGGGCCTATTTTCCAGTGCCCACTTCAGTAGTAGCCAAGGAAGTTACTGGAAAAAGAAGAAACTCCAGAGGGTGGAGCCAATGGGCATGGAGAATAATAAACTCCTCTCCCAAGAGGCAGACATAATTAAGGACTATTTTATGATCCAAGATAGGGGTCCCCCAACATGCCTGTTCAGTGCAGAATTGCTATTGTGACTGCTGTGACTCTGTGACTACTGTATATCCCCCATTTCTCCCCTTTCTAAATAGTAGTGTCTGGGGCAATTATCCTTCCCAGTTCCACAACAGTGTAAGGGGATGGGAGGGACAGATTACTTGTCTTTTTAGTTCATGAAGTTCCCAAAGAGGTGCTACATCTGGACGTGATGAAGAGATTCTTGTACATCACTGAAAGACACTCAACCTTCAGCGTGATGCTATGACTGACCAGGGCAATTTAAGCAATCGCCCTTAGTGTGGTGAGTTATTTTGCCTATATTAGGGAGAGAGATCTGAATATATAGTGAACACAAATGAGAACCACAGAATCATTAGGGCTGTTCACAGGCTCTGTTTTACGGAGTCATAATAGGATAGTTTTCTACCCTCCCTGGAGTTGGGTGTGGCCATGTAACTTGCTTTGTTCACTGTGTCACGTGCCATTAGATTGCTATAACAAGGAGTTTTGTGGACACAGAGAAGGAGAGGCCCTTTAAAAAGTGGCTCTTCGGGTCGACCCCGTGGCTCACTCGGGAGGGTGCGTCGCTGGGAGCGCAGTGGTGCTCCTGCCGCGGGTTCGGATCCTATGTAGGGATGGCTGGTGCGCTCACTGGCTGAGCGCGGTGCAGACAACACCAAGCCAAGGGTTGCGATCCCCTTGCTGGTCACAAAAAAAAAAAAAAAAAAAAAAAAAAGTGGCTCCTCTTCTAACATATAAAAAACAGCTGTTTGTACAAGGACTCAAATTTTCAATACCTTTTCAGGCCTGGCCACAAAACAGAAATGTAACAAACATGGAAATCACAAAAGTGATTCTGATAAGTCATTCTCAAGCCCCCAAAGTTTAGATATGTTGTTACAAAAGCCAGAACAAACTCAGATGTAGTGCAAGAAAAGAATCTCTTTTTATTCCAAGTATTTTGTAGAGAATTTGTAACTTAAGTACTTAAGTGAAGCATTTAAGTTTTTCATGA
>NW_007733126.1:84471-106259 GCF_000696425.1 Galeopterus variegatus | reverse complement strand
CAAAAAAAAAAAAAAAAAAAAAAAAAAAAGTGGCTCCTCTTCTAACATATAAAAAACAGCTGTTTGTACAAGGACTCAAATTTTCAATACCTTTTCAGGCCTGGCCACAAAACAGAAATGTAACAAACATGGAAATCACAAAAGTGATTCTGATAAGTCATTCTCAAGCCCCCAAAGTTTAGATATGTTGTTACAAAAGCCAGAACAAACTCAGATGTAGTGCAAGAAAAGAATCTCTTTTTATTCCAAGTATTTTGTAGAGAATTTGTAACTTAAGTACTTAAGTGAAGCATTTAAGTTTTTCATGACCTAAAACATTAAATTTAAACAACATGCAGGCTGCAGCAGTTTGTTAGATAGTATGACTTACTGGCAAAGCATAGCAGTACACCCTGTCACTTCAGAACATTAGAACATTAACAAAATCCCAAACGTATTAGAGAAAGAGGGATAATTCAGGTTCCAAGAGTAAAGAAACTTCCAGGCACAGGAGAAACAGGTTGGCAATAAGGCAAAAGGAATAGAGACAGTATAAAACAACTAGGATGTCAGTGAAGATTAGTTTACTACAATATCCATCAGAAATACCTCTGAAATTATTACAAACATACCAATCACCCTCACACCCATCACTCTACCAACCTCACCATCATCTTAACTGTTTCCTCAAATACAGTCCACCTCAAGATGTTTTTAGGTGGGAATACGGTTGCAATTTTACTATACAAGTCTTTGGATTCCCTCGTATGACCCATACTCCTGCTGACATTAATGATTCATTCCACTAGGTACCTAAAATCAGTCTAACCATGTATCTTTAGAGTAATCTCTCCATGCATAAAAAGACTATGTGCTAGCTAAGACACTAAAATATGCAATCAAATTATCTTAATGCCATGATATTCTTTTCATATCATTAAAAAACAGTGGTATAAAAATTTACCCTGGTAGGGCTGGCAAATAACATTCTAAGATCTGTCCTCTATGAGCTACTCCCACAGTGGGAAAGTTGCATGGCTAGGTCACCACTCCAGCAGTCAGATTTAGTTACCTTGCCTAAGACTAGTAACTGGAGAGGAGAAGAGAAGTAACTACAAATGCCACTAACATTTGCTGAGTTCCTACAATGTCAGCCACTATACCAGAATGCTTTACATACTCTACCTCCTATAATCCTTACTATAACCTCAAGAGGTACACACAATTATTCACACTGTGTAAGTGAAAGAATTGAAGTAAAAGTAGGTTAAGTATTGGTCCAAGTTTACATGGCTAATAAACAGTAGAGCTGCAATTTTTTAAAGTATTTTTTTATTGAAACATAATTGATTATACATATTTGTGGGGTACAGAGTTGAGTATTAATACCTGTATACAATATGTGTCAAATCAGGATAATCAGTACATTTATTCATCATTTCAAAACATAATCATTGTTTGTGACCCTTAACAAATTTCTAGTAATTCCCCTCCTGCCCCCCTTTTCCCACCTCTAGTAACCACAGTTCTGTTAAAGAACAGAGTGGGGTTTTTTTGGTTTTTTTGTTGTTTTTTTTTGGCAGCTGGTAGGTATGGGGATCCAAACTCCTGACCTTGGTGTTACAAGGCCACAATCTAACCAACTAAGCTAACTGGCCAGCCCAGGCTGGAATTTTAAACCAAGTCCTTTTGACATCATAACTGAAATCTTTTCATCAATAAAGCACCAGAAACAAAGAGCCTTTAATACTTATGACATTTGTGTTGGACTTTCTTTACTATAATATTTCTCAATATCAGTCAAATACATTTGATTAATTCCGTTTCTGTCAATCCCTACTTTCCTACTTTCTCAAGCTTTGATCTGCTCTATGTTTTGAAGACATTTACTTATTCCACAACACCTATTTTCAAGATCTTCACTTACTTTACATTTACATTTTATAGGGGCCGGCCCGGTGGCGCACTGGATAGTGCGCCGCTTGGGAAGCGCAGCAGCGCTCCCGTCCGAGGGTTCGGATCCCACATACAGACCGGCTCCCGCTCACTGGCTGAGCGAGGCACGGGAGCAACGCCGAGGCTTGCGATCCCGTCGCCGATCCCCGGTCCGGTACGGGGGCAACACTGAGGGTTGCGATCCGTTGCCGGACACGGAAAAAAAGACAAAAAAAAAAAAACCTTTATTAAGCACTTAGGCCAGATACTGCAGATGCGGCACTGAATTTATACTTAGGGGAAACAAACTGCAACCTTAGCCCACCAGATTTCTGAGGCAATCTTTAGAAAAATGAAGAGCAATCTAAGAGCACCATCCTCAAGTGGAGGAGGCCTGTAATAGTGCTGCTGCCCCAAGCCTAGTACACGTTGTGAAAGTTGGTTATACAAATTCATTCATTTTTGTCATACCCAAAACCAAACCAGAGTTGAGGAGCCAGGGAAAAAAAGCTCAGAGCACATAGTACCTGCTCCAAGAATTGCCCGCAAGCATAGCTGCTAAAACAGCCTGTTCTAACTGTAAGACCAGTTTTACTCAGTAGCTGCTGAAACAAACTACTGTGACTCTAAAACTAGTTTTACCTACCACCATCATGCACCAGAACTTGCCAGAAACTTTGCTAGTGCCAATGAGCTCTCTTTCAAAACAATACGTAACATTTCTCTTTGTAATAAAATTCCCAAACTTTCTTTGTTCTCCGGACATACTGAAGACCATCTCAGCATGTGTGTATGTCCCAAATGGCATTTCTGTGATTCCCAAATAAAATGTTCAGTTTAAAGATTCATCACTATATTTTATTTGACTTTGATAATGGTAAACTCCAAGCACCCTTGCTTCTGATGTACATGGCCTTAACAGTTGGACGACTTCTCCCTGGAGTTCCCAAGCATACTCCAATCTCATTTCCCTCTTTATAATTTTCTGTATTTTTTTAATTGTCTACAATGAGCAAATTTTACATTTATAAACAGGAAAAGTGCCAAAATTTCTTCTTAAAAATCCACTATAAGTTAGCAGCAACACTCTTGCCTGGCTGAACTAGGACCCAAACCAGAATGCCTCCTAATACTCAAATTCAGAGATCCTGGAGCTACCTTGATACAGATGGGATAAAGAATTCACCTGCCCAAGCCACAGGCTGGGAGAAAATACCTGCCAATCGCATATTTAATAAAGAAAGCTTATCTAGAATATATAAAAAACCCTAAAAACTCAATAATGGGAAAACAATTCAATAAAAACTGCACAAAAGATATGAACAGCCACTTCACCAAAGAAGATATATGGATGGCAAACAACCACATGGAAAGATGCTCAACATCATTAGTCAATAAGGAAATGCAAATTAAAATCTCAATGACTAATAACGTAAAAAAAAGAGAAAGTAGAAAAAACTAAAAAAACAACAAAAACAAAAATTAAAAATAAAATCTCAATTAGACACCACTACATACCTATTGTAATACTTACAAAGACTGCCCATGTCAAGTGTTGTCAACAATGTGGAGCAACTGCAATTCTTGCACACAGGTGGTGGGAGTGTAATAATATAGTACAGTCACTCTGAACAACAGTTTGGAAGTTTCTTAAAAACATACACCAACTGTGTGACTTAGCCCTTCTACTTCTAAGTATTTAACCAAGAAAAAAGAAAGCATATGTCCATACTTGCACATAAATGTCATAACAGTTTTTCTTTGTAATAACCAAAAACTGGAAACAACCCAAATGTCCAACTACATGTAAATGAATAAATAAACTGTGAAACACCCATAATACTACTCAGCAATAAAAAGGAATGAAGTATTCATATATGCTACAACATGCATGAATCTCAAAAAAATTTAGCTGAGTGAAAGAAGCCAGACAAAATCAGAGTTCATACTATATGATTCCATTTATATAAACTTTTAGAAAATGTGAACTAACGTATAGTAACAGAAAGCAGATCAGTGGTTGTCTGGGGTGGGGAAGAGGTACAGGGAGCGAGGAAAGCAGAAGGGGATTACAAAGGATCACAAGGAAATTTGTGAGGTGATAGATGTTTATTATCTTGATTGTGATGATGGTTTCGGCAATATAAACTTTATGACAAAACTCATCAAATTGTACACTTCTAATATGTGTAATTTACTGATAATACCTCAATAAAACTAAAAATTCATTAGCACAATATTAAAATGTCAAAAATTTTGTTCACAATTATTCAGAAAATTGTCTCAAATCTCTTAACCGCTTTCTGTGTATTACAGATACAGTATTTATTTAAAAAAAAAAAAAAGGCTTCTTTTGAAGAGAAAAAGAGGCCAGGAAGAACTAAAGAACGAACTAAAATGAATGAGTCCATGTTTGAACTTTGAGTTTCTTGTTCCTCAGGGCCGAAGAAACTGACCTTTTACTTGAATTTACAACACCAGGAAACCCACTGCTTAGACAAAGGTAAGTATAATCATTTGACTTGGTACTGTCAATACAATTAACTTTGTTCTATAGATCAAAACTGTCCTGGAAACCTGATGTAATCACTCACTTATTATGTTTTAAAACAATATTTGGAATCTCATTTATTGCTCATACTTTCCTGTTCTTTTATTATAAAAACATGTTGCTTTTCACCTTAGTTGGGCCAACTTTCCCCTCATCTTCAGAGGTAGTCTTCCTCAGTTTGCAAACATAATAAACACTTCCTTCAAATTTCCTTACAGGGCCGGCCCAGTGGCGCACTGGAGAGTGCACCGCTTGGGAGCGCGGGAGCGCTCCTGCCGAGGGTTCGGATCCCATGTGGAGACCGGTTCCGCTCACTGGCTGAGCGCGGTGCGGGCGCAACACCGAGGGTTGCGATCCCGTTAGTGGTCAGTAAAAAAGACAAAAAGGAAAAAAAAAAATTCCTTACAAACAAGTGTTTTGCTTCCATGCTTTCTCTATGCATTTACACAAGACTGAAAAATAAAATGGCAATGTATTCAGTTAATGATAGAAGCAGGCTACATATAAAAGGGCTTGCCTGACTCCTGGGCAGGGCAGATCCTATTGCTCTGAAGCAGGGGAGGGCAGGGCAAGTAATATAGTTCTTTTTTCCCATTGCTCCAAGGCTTCCCTTTTAAGTAATGTTGCCCATGACAAAAGGATTAAAGCAACTTGAGTTTCTCAATACAATTCTCTTCTTTAAGTTTCAACAGACTACTAGTTAATGTAAACATATCATATACACTAAAATTCCTGTGTGACTGATAAACAGTAACCACTTACTACAATGAGAATATATGTATATGTATCCTCATACACACTTTCTCTTCGTTTGTGTCAAAATCCAATAAACATGTAAATTTCATATTACTAAAACATTAAAATCCTGAACAACATTTAATATTCCTCCTCTTATGTCTGGTGGGCTGTGAAATACATGATTATGAAAATATAATACAAATTTAGATAAGTTTACTAATTTTTCCTGAGAGATACCAAAATGGTATAATAGTGGTTCATGTTTTGGGGAGCTTTAATCTTGAAAGACAAAAATACATTACCTAAAACAGCACTAAACAGTATAAAACATTCTAGAAAGATCAGTAAGAATTAGAAGAACCCTGGTAGGCTTCACAAAATAGGTAGCCTTGAGTTTAACTTCATCTGATGGGTAGAGAGAAGATACAAAGAAGAGAAGGAAGGCCTTTCCTATAAGAAGGATCAATATGAACAAAGACCATAGTGTGTTTAGAGGGATTAACCTCCCTAGTGGAAAGGGATTAACCTCCCTAGTGGAAAGGAACCATGTAGATAAGTAACAAATCAAAACTTTGCAAAATTAAGGTAGAGAAATTATTGAAGAGACTGAAAAGTCAGGAAAGTATCAGAATATTCACAGTAGCATCCCAGCATTTGTTGAATATTATTGTGCAATCTAGGCTCTTCCTCAAAGAAGTGCTTAAGAAAGATAAAATGTAAAATAATATGTTGAAGAGACCTGCTGAGAAGGGCCTGGAGTCAAGAAGTTAGAAAGTTGTAGTGAAAAAGGATTGAATTAAGATGGAAGAAGTTTGAATGAAAAAAGAAGCAACGGACAGAAACGATATGGAATAGGGCCTAGTGACTGTCACACCTACAAAATACAGATGAAAAAGAATTAGTAAATGATGACTGAAACTTCAAGCCTGGTGGCCAAAGAAAGTGTATTATGAATACAAAAAGGAGAGTGGGAAAGGGAAGTTTATTTTGAGAAGAAAAAAATAATAAATTCCATTTCAATCTGATTTTTCAAGACAAACTGGAAATCCAACTATTATATAAAAATCTAGTTTTTAGATCATATCAACAAATTCAAAAATTTTTAAAATACTGTGCATATTGAACAAAATCCCTCTACAAACTGGACATGGCCTTCACGTGGCAAAGTTTTAGACATAGGACAGGAATTATTTAATAGCCTAAATCTAATCAGTATACGGAAAAATGGTGAACGACTTTGGAATTTAGCGGATATCCTAACTAGCTCACCCATCCAGGTTATCTCCACCTTTGCTTGTTTTGACCAGGCTATTTTGTAACTCTGTAGATATAGACAAAAACTTATAGAAAACTGATAGTCAGGCAAATAGTTCCTGTCCATAAAAACACTTCTATTAGGATGAATTAATTATTGCCCTGGGGATACTGAGCAATTTTGCATCCGTTTATAAATTCAATATTCTTTATTTGACCATAAATGTATGATGGTGCTTTGTTCTCTTTTGAACCAGTTGTAAAATCTTACTAATTTCCTCCTTAATTAGTGAGTTTAGTTAATTGACAGATTGTATATTTGTATGAAAGACATGATTGTATCCTCCTTTAAAACTGATCCTTTAGCATCAATCAGACTACCAATCAGGATTACCCAAAGACTCTCCCCCCGCTTTTCCATCCCACCTAGGTTCTTATTTTTGTAGGTTTTTGATACTGGTGTAATGGGAAAAAGGTACAGATGTCTGAGAAGATAAGCAAGGAAAGACATTTAAACTGATGTCACAAATGAGCTCCCCAGAACAGTCTGGAAACCAATTAATTAAATTAAAGCATTAGCATAAATTTTATTTCTACCTTATGCTCAGAACAAAAATAACCAAAAAATCATGAAACAAAAACAAACAACTGAATCTCAGGGACCAGCCCACGGCTCACTCGGGAGAGTATGGTGCTGATAACACCAAGGCCACGGGTTCGGATCCCGTATAGGGATGGCCAGTTCGCTCACTGGCTGAGCGTGGTGCTGACAACACCAAGCCAAGGGTTAAGATCCCCTTACCAGTCATCTTTGACAAAAAAAAAAAAAAAAAAACTGAATCTCGGATCTAGTGGTTTTTCAAAATGCAGGTCCCAACTCTTCAGTGGAAGTAAATTCAATTTAGTGGGTCAAGACTAACTTTTTGGAATGAAATAGGAAAGAGAAAAAAAAAAAAAAGGGACAGGGAAGAGAAAGCAAAAAGATTACCTGAGAGCATCATATATGATAAGCAATGTTTTGTAAACTTTTGCTTTTGAGTGAGTGTGCTGGGACATGATATGAAATATATTTCTTAGTGGGGGTTGCAGGCAAAAAAGTTTCAAAGCCACTGATCATAGCTGAGCACTGACACACATCCCATAATATTTTTTGAAAAATTATGTATCCCCTTGCACTGCTTAGGTTGACATCTAAAACTTTCCACTGAAATTTATAAATAATGTAGTTTCTAGCATATTATATTTATACATTGAAATAAAACCGTTTTATCATTCTTTTAGATGTATCCAGAAAATCTAAACACCCTAATATTTTTTAATACCCTCCATAAGCCATTTTAAAAATACATGAATAAGTTGTCTCCTAACAGTAGGAAATTTTACATTGTTCTTTTTTCTCCTTGAACTCATATTTCCACTACACTTCCACTGGTCTGGAGTAGCTCGAAGATATCATCAGAATACACCAGTGCAGTTTTTATAATATACACAAATGAATACGAAGTAGGTAGGGGCAACCTCATTCTTAAGAAAGCCTGTCCTCTCCTAACCATTGTTTAAAACTCCTAATGTTTCTCTGGTCCCCTAAACAGGAAAGTGACATCACGCAAATACAACCACGCAATAACAACCATTAAAAATTGAAGTTATATGATTTAATAAAAATCACTTCCCTAATATGACTTTGTAGATGCTTTTAGCAAACTGAGAATTTAAACACATTATCATTTTTAGTCAAAACAGAGCATATAAATATTCAGAAAGTTGGAAAATGGTGAACTACATATTGATTATAGAGCATCAAGCAAGGGAGGATACTGGAAGACTGCAAAGGAACTCCAGAGAACTTCATGGTGTAAATTTCAACAGGGGCCAAGCTGGAACTTTGTTCTTGATCTTAACAGTTTTGGTTTTTTTCCTTGACCCTCAGAGTTTAAACTATTTTCTTATTTTACTTTACAATAAATTAAAGGCAGGAAAAGCTTTTCAGAAATGGGACATGTGGATTTCAAACACAAAATTCTTAAACACAATATCGGAAATCCTTGGTTAAAAGAGTACTGGAGGAAGGGGACAGTCTAGTTTATTGCCACTACTGGATGACTTTTAACAGTTGGCTTTATCTACCATGGAGGGCAGCCCAGAAACTTCATTTGATAATCTCAACTGCCAGCTCCTCATCATTACCAGGTAAGATATCTACCACCAGGAACTGGAATCATTGCTGTCACTATCATAATAAATCCTGCTAACATGGAAAGCATTACATAATTTAGAATTACTAATTTTCTGGAATACCATCTCTAGCAGAGTTGCTTCCTATAGCCATATGATAAAGTCATCTTGAAAAGTCACTAGTTAGCCCAAGAAAATTTTAGAACAGAAACTTCCTTCCTCTAGGATCCTATTTCCATCACTGAATACAGATGCTCTCACTTGAATACAGATGGTTTCACTAAGATAAAACAGACATCAAACAATTTTACTCTCCGCTCCATTACCTTGTAAATAAAATATGACCCCCAAAGTATCTACTAGAGAATCATCAGGGAAATTTTTATTTTAGTTTTACTGTTGCTAATGGATTTGGAGCCTTCTGTTTGTTTGTTTTCTTTTTAATTAACTGCCTCATTATTTTCAGAATCAAAAATGGTAGCCAGACAGTGACAAGAAATTACATTTTTTATCTACTGAACCTTACTCATAATATGAAAAACAGAACATAATAATGAAGTCTCCCCTGGTTCTACTAACTTAGGGAGGAAAAATCTCCCATTACATTAGACCAAGGTTTCTCAGTCTCTTCACTCTTAGCATAATTCTTTGTTGTGGGGGCTGTCCTGTGCACTATATGATGTTTAGCAGCATACCTGGCCTCAACCCACTAAATACCTTCCTCTCCCCTAGCTGTGACAACCAAAAATGTCTCCAGACACAGCCAAATGTCCCCTGGGGGTTAAAACTGCCCCTGGCTGAGAACCAAGGCATTAGAGGAAAATGACTCCTTTTTTAACATTAACCATTCAGCAGTACTCTCTAGGTAAAGAAATTCCTCTAGGCCATCAGAGTTCACCTGAAGACTCTCAGAACACTGCCCTTTTCTTCTGTGTGAAAGATGACAATTAGTAATAAAAACGTGTTGTAACCTACTCCTGTGTGGATGGGTGTGATCACCTAGTATATAATGCACTGCAGTCAGAAACATCTTAATTTCAAGATGAAATGTGAAAACCATGGGGCTTTTTTTCTAAAGAAGGATGCTAAATAGCATGGGGAGATATAGGAATTTAGAAGATAAAGTTGCTGCCTTCTTAGAGCTCATAAACAAAGTACACTTACAATTTACCATTTGGGTCTCAATCACTGACCAAAAAGTAATTTACAGCCTTTGGTGTTTCTGACTTCTAAATTAATGATACAATGATACTTTTTGATGTTTTAGAAAATTTACAGGGCCGGCCCGGTGGCGCACTGCTACAGTGCGCTGCTTGGGAGCGCGGTGGCGCTCCTGCCGTGGGTTCGGATCCCACATATAGACCGGTTCCCGCTCACTGGCTGAGCGAGATGCGGGCGCAACACCAAGGGTTGCGATCCCATTGCCGGTCCCGGTCCGGTACAGGCGCGACACTGAGGGTTGCGATCCGTTGCTGGACATGAAAAAAGACAACAAAAGGAAAAAAAGAAAGAAAATTTACAAACATAATTCTACATAAGTGCCACAAACAAACCATTTTGGTTTTGGCATAAATACTATTGACTACTGGGGCTGGCCTGTGGCTCACTCGGGAGAGTGCGGTGCTGATAACACCAAGGCCACAGGTTCGGATCCCATATAGGGATGGCTGGTTAGCTCACTGGGTGAGCATGGTGCTGACAACACCAAGTCAAGGGTTAAGATCCCCTTACCGGTCATCTTTAAAAAAAAAAAAAAAAATACTATTGACTACCAGTACAATACTAATCTCTACCAACATCATTCAGTGTTGCAACTCTGAAATAAAAAACACCTTGAGAAAGACTCCAGACAACTCTAACAAAAAGCAACACTCCACGTAAAACAAATTATCTCGGGTGAGATAAACATATTTAAATAATGTCCTAAGGGAGAATGAAATCATCTGATGTGAGTTCATACCTCTTTACAACTCTCTATAGCACAGGAGAACCTGGAATGGAAAAAGAAAAAATAATATTCAGTGTGGGTCTTCAAATTGCTCTCTATTTACTCATGTTAAAACTTTTAAGACAACAGGAACCATTACATTCAACTACCAAAACATTCACTCCCAAAAGTGCCCACTAAAATCTGCATTATTTTTTTTAAAAAAAAGTGCATTATTTGGCTTTCAGTACAACCTAATTTCATCATCAAAAGTTTTTACTTCCTCCACAAATAAGAGCAAACTTCTAACACACAGTCATTTGTTTGTTTGTTCACTTTTTAATTCATTCAGCCAACATTTTTTGAGGGACAAATATTGGCCAGGTATTGTGCTAGGCCCTAGAGAAATAAAACCAGACAAGGCACTTTCTCCAAATTCAATGAATTAACCAATCTCCTTGCTGCCTCTTATCCTACTTCTCCAAAACCTCTCACAATGTCACTGGGCACAAAGCAAGATGTTAAGTCCTGTATAAAACCTGCACCAGCCAACACAAGTGGCTAACAAGTGGCTAACAGTATAGCCTAGTCAAGAAGTATTGCTATCTAATGACTTGCTTCGGATTCATAAGTTAACAAGACCAGCACTGTTTTACCTCCTCCCAATTTTTCATCAAAATACACATAAAGAAACACAAGAAAAAAACCTGGCAATACTTTTCTCAACTAAAAATAAGAGACTATATGCCAAAGTCTGAGTCAAATTTCCAACAACCGCATGATCAATGAGGACTGACCAAGAAGTACAACTTAGCTTTCTATACTCTACCACATGCTACATCTGAAATCCTACCCAATGAATGAATGAATAAATGACTAAGTGAGCAAACAAACTAAAGCAGGAGCATGAATCACAAAGACGGGGAAAAGCATTTCATCCATCCCCCCTGCCTGAGCTTAATTCTAAAACACAGGAGCTGTACCTACCATAAAAATAGGCTGCCAGACATCCCACTGCATGGAAATTCTTTACAAAGTCAGGCAGTACTAGATTTCCTCTCCTCCTCCTAACCCTCCCCACAGACCTTCTTCCACCTCCATTTAGAGACCATAGCTTTGGGTCTCAGAAGAGTGAGGAGGGCAATGGTTGGTAACTGCCCAAAGAAGACTTTGTAAAGCAGGGTCTGAGACAGGAAAATCTCTGCGAGCAGAGCACAGAAAGGAGGTCTACTCTGAAGTTCAAAAAACTGCACACTGCTCCTAATTCTCCAACTTACTCCAAGACCTTTTACAGTATGAGCCACAGAAGAACAAATCTCGGCCCAGCAGATTCACACATAATGAGTGCCTATTAGCCACTGGGAACTGAGCAGACCAAAGAATGTGTGTACATCCATCTTACTCCTAGGACTTGACACCAAAACAAGAAGCAGCCAGCAATAAAAAGTTAACTGAGGGAGACTAAAGTCATCTCATCCACTCAATCTTTCCTTCAGCAAGAATCACCAGAATGAGATCAACGCAAGGAAGGGAAAATATGGACCCCAAAACTACAAGGAAGAATATTCTCTCTGATGATAATTTTCCACAAGAAACAGTTGAAAGTGTAGAAAACATCTTGGTAAACATCAAGTGGTCATAAGAGAATATGATCTTTTATATACAGGCTGCTGAGCAGAAATGGGCAAAATATAACATCACCCAGATGGATTCAATATCTCCAATGTCAGACAAGCCCACAACAGTTCTTCCTTAAGGGGAAGTAGCCAGGATTTTCTTTCACCATTCACTAGCTCACTATTCATCGTCATCAAGATGTCCCACAGATACCTAAGGTCAATCTGGCTATCATGATAATGATAGTGGTAAGTTATAATTTATTATTTAAAAACTTAGTGTAACAAGGTACTGCGCTCAGTGCTTTACATACATGATCTTATTTATTTAATGCTTACAACAACCCAATGAAGCTTTATTATTCCCCATGTTAATAGAGAAATTGCACATCTGAAGAGCTGAATAATTTGAAGCAGTCACTTAAGTGGAAAGCAGCCGTATTTAATGCAGGTCTGTCTACTCCAAAGCCTATGTTCTTCACTCTGTGCTACACTCCCTCAGTGTCCAAGCCTGAATCATCTTCCCCCACACACATGGTCCTCCTCTGTTCTCTATCTCAGGAAAATGCATGATGGCCCAACCAGCTGCTAGAGACAGAACCACAAGCTTTACCTTGATTTCACCTTCTCCCTTTTACCCAATGTCCACCAACTATTAAGTCATGCAACTTCATGATATCTCAGGAAACTTTTGGCTTCTATTACTACTGCCACTGATTGAGTTCAGCTCACCCGCATCTCCAGCAGAGACTACTGCAACCCCTCTGGGTATCTTCCCAACACAGTGAACTCCCAGTAGCTATGTTTGCAACCAATCCTCCCCAAATCCTCTTTCACACCATCAGAAGAAGTATGGTCAAATGACTAATAAGATTAAATTAGTGGCAAATTAGATTCTCCCAAAAGCTGGTCACAAAGCCCGAGATAACCATGTAGGTCTACGTAAACAATAAAGCAACAAATGTTTGGCTACGGAGAAAGTAATCTCACAAAGCATCAAGAAGACAGCTTAGATCTGAAAACTTTCCCATTCATGGTTCCAGTCCCTCTAAAGTCAATAAACCTTGGGCTAGTCAGGCCAATTCAGAGTGTATCTAATTCATTTCCTTTTGACTAAACAGTTTAAGAAAAGGGGAAGCAACCCAAAACATCCATCAACAAAAAAAAAATGGATAGATAAAATGTGGAATAGCCATATGACAGAGTATTTATTATTCAGTCTTAAAAAGGAATGAAATTCTGATATATGCTACGACATGGATGAACCTCGTAGACATTATTCTAGGTGAAATAAGCCAGCCTCAAAAGGACAAATATCATATGATCTACCTAGAGTAGTCAAATTCATACAGACAGAAAGTGAAATGATGTTTATCACAGGCTGAGGGGAGGGAAGAATCTGGAGTTATTGTTTAATGGGCACAAAGTTTGAGTTCTGAAAGATGAAGAATTCTGAAGGTGGACAGTGGTGATGGTTGCACAACAATATGACCATACCTAATGCCACTGAACTGTACACTTAAAAATGGTTTAAATGATAAATTTTGTTATGTATATTTTGCCATAATTAATAAATAAAACAAAGTTTACACTGATTTAAAGTGGTCACATTAACTATAGCAAAAGCACCTTGATATTAAGTCCAAACTCCGTGGAATGGCATATAAAAACGATATTCCAGGATGTGGTCTCTATTTATCTTTACCCTTAATGCTTGTCACTCCCCAACATTCTATCTTTACCGAGGTCTTGGTTAATGTGTAATTGGGTTTATTATTCTCAGAACTAACAAAATCCCCACATCGGCTATTTAAAATAACATTTGTGGTACAAAAAGCCAGGTGTATGCCCCTTGAGCCACCCTAACAAAATAGTAAGCTAAAAACAGTACTAGAATATGTTTTTTTGATATGTCAAAAGAGATGGTCAGAGAAATCACCCCCAGTACAGTCTGTCTAAAAATGCTGGATTAAATACTTCTAAATGTCTTTTTTTTAATGTATGGTTAAGCCAATAATAGATAAAAAAATTCACAGATGCCAGAAAGAACAAGGATCTACAAATCCAGAGGGGTATATACAAGTACTAGAACTAACGATTTCCCTTTGGCCACTGGTGATTTCTAATGATAAAAGCCTGGGTTTTAATGACCAATTTCCCACAGAGAACAGGCACAATGCCTGGGGCCCAAACACCTTAGGAAGAAGCCAACACAAATCTTCTCTGAAACATACCTTCAAGCCAAACCTCAAGGAAATCAACAAAAAAAGTTCCAAGAAGCATGAATTCATACTCAAAAATTACTATACAAATGCAAAAACAAGCCACAGCAAGGAAGAGTAAGCAGAATCAAAAACGTTACAAAATCAGACCTATAAAGACTGTGGGTATGAAAAATAAAATATAAACAGACTAACTTTATATTCTTAATATATGAAGAAATAGAGACCTGAAACTTTGGCAAAAGAATGACAGCCTAGCAATAACTAAAAAAATTTGTAAAAAGAACCAAACAGAACTTCTAGAAACAAACAAATAATAGTATTGAAATTAAAAAGACTAAATGAGACAACTGTATTAAGAATTAGTAAACTGGAAGATATGAAAAAATTATCCTGAATTCAGCACATAGAATCAAAACGGTTTGGAACTATAAAACAGAAGTCAAGAACAAGTGAGAAGGTCCTTCTTAAATCTAATTAGACTTCCAGAAGGAGTTAGACAGAATGGGAGAGAGGCAATATTCAAAGGGATAATGGCTGAAAATGTCCCAGTACTGAAAAAGACAATTATCAGATTAACAAAACACAACTTATTCACCAGCAAGCTAAACAAGAGAAATCCACACAGGGATACAGTATACAATGGAACTGCAGAACACCAAAGACAAACTGAGGATCAAGCAGATAGAGAGACATGAAAGCTTACAATGGAATCACAATTTAAAAGAAAGCAGACATTATAATAGTAAAATATTATCATTACAGTAATTGTGAGAGAAATTAACTGTCCATTTAAAATTCTATACCACAGGGGCCGACCCCGTGGCGCACTCAGGAGAGTGCGGCGCTGGGAGCGCAGCAGCGCTCCCTCCGCGGGTTCGGATCCTATATAAGGATGGCCGGTGCGCTCACTGGCTGAGCGCGGTTCGGCCGGTCACAAAAAAGACAAAAAAAAAAAAAAAAGAATTCTATACCACAGAAAGATAGTAAAACAATATTTTGGAGCCAGAACAAAATAAACATATTCAGATAAACACAAACTGATGAAGTTTACTTACAAAGATTCTCACTAAAAAAACTTCGAAAGAAGGTACCTCAAAAAGAAGAAAAGTAATCACAGAAGGAAAGTTGAAATGTAAAAATAAACAGTAAGTAAAGAAAATCATAGGCCGGCCCAGTGGCGCACTGCTACAGTGCACCGCTTGGGAGCGCGGCGGCACTCCCGCCGAGGGTTCGGATCCCACATGCAGACCGGTTCCCGCTCACTGGCTGAGTGAGGTGCGGGTGCAGCACCGAGGTTTGCGATCCCGTTGCCGGTCCCAGTCCGGTATGGGCGCGACACTGAGGGTTGCGATCCGTTGCCGGACACGAAAAAAGACAAAAAGGAAAAAAAAAAAAGAAAAGAAAAGAAAATCATAAATATATGGGTAATTCCAAGCAATTATTAACTGCATAAATAATAATGTCTAATTTGTGGGGTTACAAGAAATCAAGATAGAATTAAATCTCTAAACATCAGCAAAAAAAATTGGGAAAAGGTAAATGGAGTTACAAGTTCCTGTCTTGACCCACAGTAGAGTTATAGACTTTTAAGTTTAATGTGCATGTGTCTTAGTCTGTGCTGCTATAACAAAATACCATAAATTGGGTAGCTTATAAACAACAGAAATTTATTTCTCACAGTCCTGGAAGCCAGAAAGTCCTATATCAAAGCTCCAGTAGATTCAGTGTCTGGTGAGGGCTAACTTCCAGCTATCTTCTCACTAACACCTCATATGGTGGAAGGGTTAGGGGTCTGTCTCTGGACTCTTATAAGGGCACTAATCCCACTCATGAGGGCTTTGCCCCCTTAACCTAAACACCTCCCAAAGGCTTCACCTCCTAATACCATTACTTGGGGGTTAGGATTTCAACATAGATAAGAATTGGGAGAGGGGGTACGAGGGGTGGGAGATACAGACATTCAGGTCATAACATGTTAAAATTTGTAGGGTGATCCTCCCCTCAAAAAAAACCAAAACAAAAATAGAATCTGTAACATTCAAACTAATACAAAGGGATAAAATGGAATTAAAGAAAAAAAAAGTAACAAAAAGTCAATGAAAAAGAAGGCAAGAATGGAGAAAAAAATAAACAAAAAGCAGAATATACAGGAAGCACAAAATGACTGTAGAAATGAATCAAAACACATCAATGCAAATGGACAAAAGATAAAAAAAACGAAACCTCCAGCTACATGCACTATATACATACAAGAGAGACACTCCTAAAATATAAGGACATAGAAAAGTTGAAAGTTGTCAGGCCAACACAGACGAATACCGCAAGGGCCACAGTATAAATATCAAGTAAGGCTTGTTCACTGCCCCAGCATTTTGCCATGTAAGACCCCTCCACCTCTGTCACCACCAAGGTCTTCACCAGATGTGTTCCCTGGACTTTGGACTTCCCAGCCTCCGCAACTCTGACAGTGACACCATTCTGAAAGGCTTCCAGCCCATCTTCCAGGAGAAGGAGATGGCAGATTCAGTGCACACCTGGCAGAACCATGGCTACTTAGCAACCTACATAAACAGAAATGGCAGCTTTGCCAATTAGAGAATTTACCCACGTGGATTGGTGCTGCTGGACCTTCAGATTTACAACAGTGATGCACAGGGCAAAGAAGAAATTGACAGCCTTTTGAGCAAAGTAGAAGAAAGAATGAAAGAACTGAATCAGGACAGTACTGGGGGGGTGAAGCAATTACCACCCATGGCTCAAGGAGGGGGCCATGGACAGACATTGGCCCACTGCTGACAAGCGCCTGGTTGAGTATGACACAGATGAAGTGGTGTATAATGAAGATTCACTTTTCAGAACATTAAAGTTCTGAACTCAAAGCAATTTGGAAATATTCTTATCCTTAGTGGGGATGTTAATTTGGCAGAGAGTGTTTTGGCATATACCAGGGCCATCATGGACAGTGGCAAAGAAGATTACTCTGGCAAGGATGTACTGATTCTAGGAAGCAGAGATGGGGGCACATTTTGTGCAAACTGAAACCAGAGACGGTCACTATTGTAGAGATTGACCAAATGTTAATTGATGGATGTAAAAATGTATGCAAAAAACATGTGGTGATGTCTTAGACAATCTTAAAGGAGACTGCTATCAGGTTCTTATAGAAAACTGTATTACAGTACTGAAGAGGTACACCAAAAAAGGGAGAGAGTTTGATTATGTGATTAACAATTGGACAGCTGTTCCAATCTCCACGTCTCTGGAAGAAGATTCCTTTTTTTTTTTAATAATTTTTATTTTAATTTTAATTTTTTAAATTTATTTTATTTATTGAATCAAAATTGATTATACATATTTTGGGGGTTGAACACTGAGATATGTTGATTAAATCAATATTACTACATATATATTATTACAAATCATAAATATTCTCTATGCCCCTTGTCCAATCTCTCCCTATCCCCCATTCCCTCCCCCTCCCCCCTTTAATTGCCCTAGATTTCTTCTCTCCTTCTGAAAGAATAATGGTTGCTCTGTTAATTTGTTGCCTAGATGATCTGTCCAATGCTGAGAGATGTGATCAGGTCCCCCAATATTATCATAGAGTAGATGCTTCTTCTGTCACTCTGAAATGGCTTTTGTGGAAAGAGATATTCTCTTCTTTTCTTTGTCTCTGCTGGTGACTCTTCTTGTGTGAATGCATTCCAGTGGCTGGCAGACCATCTGCGTGGTGGTTGTGGCATCTAGCCACTTTTGCAGCAGCCATGGTTATTGTGGTGGCTGTGGTGGGCCACCCACATGGAGGTGCTGTTTTCGGTATGCTCCTTGGCACTGGTGGTATGCCTGGTTGTGAGGTGTGTCTGGTTCCCTTCTCCATGCCTCTGGTCCCTGGGCAGGCCCCAAGGTGCTGGTGCCACGTGCCTTATTGTGGGAGGGGTGGCCAGTCCCCTTCTCCATCCCTCAGGTCACTGGGCAAGACCCAAGGAGCTGGCTTGGTGTGCCTGGTTGTGGGAGAGGGGTCCAGTCCCCTTCTCCATGCCCCAGGTCCCTGGGTGTGCCCTGAGGTGCTGGCACAGTGTGCCTGGTTGAGGGAGGGCAGTCTGGTCCCCTTCTCCATGCCCCAGGTCTCTGGGCAGGACCCAAGGCACTGGCGCCATGTGCCTGGTTGTGGGAGAAGGGTCCGGTCCTCTTCTGCACACCTCTGGACCAAGCAGGCCCCAAGGTGCTGGCGTGGTATGCCTGGTTGTGGGAGAGAGGTCCAGTCCCCTTATCCATGCCTCAGGTATCCAGGTGGGCCCCAAGGTGCTGGCATTTTGTGCCTGGTGTGGGAGGAGGGTCCGATCCCCAGCTCCACACCTCAGGTCACTGGGTGGGACTTGGGGCACTGGCTTGGTGTACCTGGTTGTGGTAGAGAGGTCTGGTCCCCTTCTGCATGCCTTGGGTCCCCAGGTAGGCCCAGAGGCACTGTCACGATGTGCCTGGTTGTGGGAGACAGGTCCAGTCCCCTTCTGTGTGCCTCTGTACCAAGCAGGCCCCAAGGTGCTGGTGCGGTGTGCCTGGTTGTGGGAGAGAGGTCCGATCCCCTTCTCCATGCCTCAGGAACCCTGGTGGGCCCCAAGGTGCTGGCATTTTGTGCCTCATGTGGTAGGGTTGTCCAGTCCCCTTATCCATGCCCCGGGTCCCTGGGTAAGTCCCGAGGTGTTGGCTTCATGTGCCTGGTTGTGGGAGATAGGTCTGGTCCCCTTCTCCATGCCTCAAGTCCCCACATGGGCCCCAAAGTGCAGGCATGGTGTGCCTCATTGTGGGAGGAGGGTCCGGTTCCTGGCTCCATGCCTCGGGTCACTGGGTGGGACCCAAGGTGCTGGCTTGGTGTGCCTGGTTGTGGGAGAGAGGTCCGGTCCCCTTATCCATGCCCCAGGTCCCTGGGTGGGCTCCGAGGTGCTGGCATGTTGTGCTTGGTTGTGGGAGGGTGGTCCAGTCCCCGACTCCATACTCCAGATCCCTAGGTGGGCCCCAATGTGCTGGCTCAGTATGCCTGATTGTGGGAGGGTGGTCTGGTCCCCTTATCCATGCCCTGGGTCCCTGGGCAGGCCCTGAAGCGCTGGCATGGTGTGCCTGGTTGTGGGAGAGAGAGAGGTCTGTTCCCCTTCTCCTTGCCTTGGGTCCCTGGATGGGCCCTGAAGCACTGGCATGGTGTGCCTGATTGTGGGAGAGAGGTCCGTTCCCCTTCTCCTTGCCTCAGGTCACTGGGCAGGACCCAAGGCGCTGGCTTGGTTTGCCTGGTTGTGAGAGAGGGGTCTAGTCCCTTTCTCTGTGCCTTGGGTCCCTGGGCTGGCCCTGAGGCACTGGCGCAGTTTGCCTGGAAGTGGGAGTGGGGTCCGGTCCCTGGATCCAACCCTCCAGTTCTCAGGCAGGCCCCAAGGTGCTGGTTGTGTGCCTGGGCCGGAACTAATTTTTTGTCCTTTGCTTCTAACACAGGGGGACTTCCTGTGGGAACCAGTACTTGAGCTGTGTGGTTGTTTAAATTGCTACTCTGCTGCTGTTCCCCTAGGGAAGGCTTTTTGTGCAGCTCAGGGTTTAAAGGTTGATCTTATAGGTACTTCCGGCTCTCCAGAGACCCGGTGGATCTGTGTTCTTTACAATTTCTGATCTGGGCCTGAGTTTTTTCTTCAAACTGCACCCCATGCAATTCTGCATTCCTGACCAGTCTCCTCTGAGTCGTCCTGTACTGATTGGGGGGAAGATGGGCTGTACTTGTCCTTTTTTTTTTTTTGAGACCGGCCGCACCACGCTCAGCCAGTGAGCGCTGTGAGCGCACCGGTCATCTCTATATGGGATCCGAACCTGCGGCGGGAGCGCTGCTGCGCTCCCAGCGCCGCACTCTCCCGAGTGCGCCACGGGCTCGGCCCTAGATGGGCTGTACTTGATGTGCCCCCAGTGTTCTCCCAGTGGGCCCATCTCCCCCACTGCCCATGCTCCAAAAACTTCCCATGGGACGGGCCCTGTGCCGGTCCCTTGCAATGACTCACTGGCCTCTGAGCGGCTCCCCTTTTTCAGCTCTTCTGGCTCCTCACTCCTGTGTGGGTCCACAGAAACCCTATTAGTGGTCTTGCTGTCCTGGGGGCTACCAAGGCCCTCTTCTCCCCTGCCGCCTCCAAGCAACTCCATTGGAAGGGCACAGCTGCGGTTTCTGCTGCCTTCTGCTCTGTGTGCTCAGCAGCTCCAGCCTTAAAGTGGCCAGGGCCCAAAATACTCTGAGGTTTTCTTTCTCTCATCATAGCTTCTATGCCTTCATGAACTTCGTAGGTTTCTCCTCTTCTTCCTCTGAGCTCCAGTGGCCCCAGCTTGGCTGTTGTTACATTTTTATAGTTGTAAGTTGGTTGATTTGTGGGAGAGAGTGATGCTGGGGACCATCTATTCTGCCATCTTGACCGGAACCCCCCACATTCATGTAAATTTTATTTTTATTTATTTATTTTTTTGTGGCTGGCCAGTATAGGGATCTGAACCCTTGACCTTGACATTATAACACCACATTAGAACCAAACAAAAGTTTTATTATAATATATTGTTGTAATTGTTCTGTTTTATTATTAGTTATTGTTAATCTCTTACTGTGTCTAATTTATAAATTAAACTTCAGCATATGTATGTATGTGTAGGAAAAAACAGTATATACAGGGCTCTGTACTATCTGCAATTTCAGGCGTCCACTGGGGGTCTTGGAATGTATTCCCTCCAGATATGGGGGGACTACTATAATGTTACATTTTTATAGTTGTAAATTTGGTTGATTTGTGGGAGGGAGTGATGATGGGAACTGTCTATTCCGCCATCTTGACCGGAACCCATACATAGTACTCCAGAAGATTCCACATGGGAGTTTCTCAAACTGATTCTTGATGTCTTAATGAAAGTATTGAAACAGGATGGGAAATATTTTACACAAGGAAACTGTGTCAATTTGACAGCCCTGTCACTCTATGAAGAACAGCTCCGGCACCTGTACTGTCCTGTGGAATTTTTGAAGGAGATCATCTGTATCCCTTCATACTTGGAATTGTGGGTATTTTACACTGTTGGAAGAAAGTGAAACCTTGAAGATGAATATTCCCTAATCAAGCATGCTGCAAATAGCCTTGCCCACCTTCATATGCTGTACATGCCATCAACATGAGTTAGGCAACTGACGGTGAATTCCTCAAAGTTTTCTTTTCTTAATCATTATTTTTAATTTTAAAAAGTGAATGGAAAATGTATATTCTGATGAGCTAGGGTGTTATTTTTTTGAAAGTCAGCTGAAGGAGGATTATACAGCACAGCACAGACTGCTAAAAGCTCTGACCCCCCCCCCCCCCCAAAAACTTTTTTTTTTTTTTTTTTTTTTT
>NW_007733126.1:51141-84359 GCF_000696425.1 Galeopterus variegatus | reverse complement strand
CTGCCCCCCCCCCCCCCAGAATGTTATATTTGTTACTGTTTATTTCTGTGTGGGCTATTTTGGTTTTGGTTTAGACCTTCAATGTGGATGTTTAGAGGAATGAACATCATTGTTTTGTTCCAGGGGGACATTCCTGATGGTGTTTCTTTCTCCCAACTTGATTTAGATATTAAAATTAGGTGCTTATAAAAGAGAGTTAAAAAAATGATAGCAATTGATTTAGATATTAAAATTTAGTGCTTATAAGAGGGAGTTAAAAAATGATTAGCAATGCTTCAATTAAAGTTACAAAAGAGGAAAAAAATTTTAAAATATCAAATAAGGCTTATTGGAGAAAACTTAAGCAGAGAAGTAGCAAATCACTCCTGATCCGTCAAACACCAATGTTCTCATTGAGAGTAATCTGGCCCACGCACATCTAGTCAGTTATCCTTATGGGAAGCCTCCTGATTAAGAAAATGACCTTGTTACAAAGGGAGCCACCGGATTCCACTGACTGGTATCAACCTGTTCTTACACTGAGCTGATACTTGCCAGGCCAGCTCTCAATTAAGGGATCAGAGATGAGTAATGCTCATCCAAGCCCATGGGTCTTGTCTCACATAGGTGAAGTACAGGATGGAAAAGGATACAACAAACACATTCTAAGCAAAAGAAAGCTGATGTGACCATAACAGTAGCAGACAAAACAAACTTTAAGGCAAAGAGCATGATTAGATAGTCATACTTCATCATTTTACTTCACAATCCGCATATGTATCGAATAACAAAGCTGTAAAAATAGCAAAAGTCAATGGAATTTCAAGGAGAAACTTGTTAATACTACCATCTACAGGAAATGTCATGCATTTATCAATAATTGAGACATTAAGCTGATAAAAAGTAAGAGTAGAAATATTTGAACACTGCAATTAACAAGTTTGATCCAACAACTGGAAAAAAAATTTTCCAGCACACATGAAACATTTATAAAAATTGTTCATGTACTTGATAAGCCTTAAAACAAGTCTCATATAATTTCAAAGAATTAATATCAGACAGACTATATCCTCAGACCATAAGGCAATTACATTGGAAATTAACAAAATAACTTTAATAAAACCTATATATTTGGAAACAGAAACAAAAAACCCATGAGTCAAAAAAGAAATATGTTGTAAAGTAAAAAATACTTAGAATTTAATGATAATGAACATTTATTCAGAATACTTGTGGGATATGTCTAAAGCAGTACTCACAGATAATTTATACCAAACCCAGATGGTTATATAGCTGAGTTCCACCAAACAGCAGACAATTCCAATTTTACACAATATCCTGAAGAATAAATAGAAAAAACACTCCACACTAATTTCATGAGACTAGTACAACCATAACACCAGAATCTGACAAAAGCTATACAAGAAAGGAAAATTACAAGCCAATGTCACTTATGAACATAGATACAAAATTCCTAAACAAAAGACAGCAAATGAAATCCAGGAATATATAATAAAAGATAATATATCATAAACAAGTTGTGCTTCTTCCAGGAATGCAAGCTTGGTTCAACACTGGAAAATACACTAATTTCAGTCATCTCAATTAAGGCACAAAAAAAAAAAAATACATTTGAACAAATTACATAACAATTCAATTAAAACTCTTATCTAAGTAGGAACAAAAGGAAAATACCTTAACTTAATAAGCAGAACTTCAAGTTGGGAAGAACTTCCAAGGCAAGCTCCTTACAGGCAGCTGAATGCCATGGACATACATCCTTTGCCTGCCCTCTCTGCTGCCTGGAACGGGGACTTTGCTTGATAGCTGAAGCTCCACACTTATCCTAGTCTATGAGGTGATCTTAAATATGGTACTAGATACTAAGCATAGAGGAACAGAAAGACAGAAGCAACCTGGGTCCCTGATGTCTTAGTGGCACTACCACACAAGTGATGAGTTGCATGCTTATAAACATCTTTAACATGGGGCCGGCCCGTGGCTCACTTGGTAGAGTGCGGTGCTGATAAACATCTTTAACATGTGAAAATAAGTCTTTGCATATTTAAGACACTTTTATTTATGCAGCCAAACCCCATCTTAACTGAAACACCATTTCTATTCAAAATGGTACTGGAAGCTCTAATCTGGGCAAAATGCAAGAAAAATAAATATGTAGAAATTGTGTAAGAAACAAAACTGTAATTACACACATATGAATAGAAATTCAAAAGAATCTGGGCCAGCCCTGTAGCTCACTCGGGTGAGTGTGGTACTGTTAGCACCGAGACCGAGGCTGTGGGTTCGGATCCCCTATAGGGATGGCCAGTGCGCTCACTGGCTGAGCGTGGTGCAGACGACACAAAGCCGAGGGGTGCAATCCCCTTACTAGTCAAACAAACAAACAAAAAAAATTCAAAAGAATCTGATAGAAAATTATTGGAAATAAGAGTTTACCAGGATAGCATTTCTACATACCAGCAACAGTTAAAAGCTTTAATTTAAACAAAGAAACCAGGTATAATAGCAACAAAAACAAGGTACCTAGAAATAAATCTAACCTAGAAGTCAAAATTTTTATGTAGAAAATTATGAAACTTTTCAGAAAGATTTTAAGAGGACCAAAATAGTTCAAAGATAGTAACAGATGTTATTAAGATGTTACTTCTCCTAAAACAGATCTAAGGGTTCAATGCAATTTTGATCAAAATCCCAACACCATTTTTCATGGAACTTGACAAGCTAAATTTTATATGGAACATCAAAGAAACAACAAAACCAAGACATTCCTGAGGAATACTGCCCCAGACATCAAAAGTTATCACAAGGCTACACTATTGAAGAAAATGGGTAGTGGTACAGGGACAGTGTTGCAGGGAACCCTGAGCATTTTCTAATTGTTAAGCCTCTCCCTTTTTTTCACTCGAGAAACCATTTTAGAAATTTTATGCTTGACTGTCTTAATAGCAAACTCTGGCTCCTACGACTTAGTTTGCCTGCTTCCTGCACTCTCCTGTATCCATGTGCTAATAGGAGACAACAACAGTCTTACACTGCCCTAAGGTCTGGATGCAAATTAGGCTCCAGAGCTGACCAATGGACTGTGTCCCATAATCAGCCAATACAAATTAGCAGGACTGCTTCCCTCATTTACATTAGAGGACCTAAATGGGAACTTGGGCAGGAAGTTAGGGTGGGAATTTTGGCTAAGACTGCCTCTTTCCTTTGTTCGGAAAGACACTGGTCTAGGAGTCTTCACTCCCCAGTGCTCTCCTTGCTTGCAAGCAAAAAGGTGCTGTAACACTGAACAAAGAGCTATAAGACGAAATAAAGAGCTGTAAAACTGCATCACTGATGCTGGCCTTGGATTCCTCTGTGTGATATCCCCCACAACAGAAGACTAGACCAACAGAATGGAATTGAGAGCCCAGAAACACACTCCGCGCATATCCATAAACTTAAGGTGACATTGAAGGCCAGTGGCAAATATGTGATAATAGTCAATAAATGATACTAGGACACTGAAATGAAAACAAAACAAAGAAACCGAACCCCTATCTGACAACATACATAAAAACTTCATTCTAGATGATGGCATATTAAACATAAAAATCAAAACTATAAAAATTTTAGGAAAAAAAATACAGAATACCTTTAAGAGCTTGATGTATGAAAAGATTTTTAAATAAGATTTTTAAAACTTTTTCAACTACATTAAATTTAAGAAAAAAATTTCTAATTATATCAAAAGATCTTTTCTAATGAAAAAAAGAAATGAAAGAAGAAAATGCAAAAGCCAAAAATTGAGAAAATACTTTGTAGCATTACTATCCACACTAATATATAAAGCTCTCAAAAATCAATAAGGAAGAGAAAAATATTTGAAAAGATGTTCAACCTTATCAGTGTCCAGGGAATGCAAATTAATATCGCAACAAGAAACCATTTCATATCCATCAGATCAGGGAGAGAAAACTTCAAGTGTTGCCAAGGTGGGTCAACTGGAACTCTCCTATATTCCTAATAAGAGGATAATTGGTACCACCCTACAGGGAAATCATTTTATTTTATAAGTAAAGCTGAAGATCCACACCCTATGCTCCAGCAATTCTATTGATATACATTTGCACAAATGCACCAGGAAATAGGTACAAGAATATTCATAGCAGCTTCTGTAAGCAACAGAAAACTGCAAACAATCAAAATGTCAGTCAATGGCTACTACCAAAAAGACAGAGAATAACAAATGCTGGCCAGGATGTGGAGAAAGGGGAACTCTCTATGCTGTTGGTGGGACTGTAAATTAGTACAACTATTATGGAAAATAGTATGGAGGTTTCTCAAACAACTACAGATAGAACTTCCATAGGATCCAGCAATCCCATTTCTGGGTATATACCCAAAGGAATGGAAATCATCATGTCGAAGGAATGCCTGCACTCCCATGTTCACTGTAGCTCTATATACAACAGCCAAGATATGGAACCAACCTAAATGTCCATCGATGGACAACTGGATAAGGAAAATGTGGTATATATACACAATGGGATACTACTCGGCCATAAAAAAGAATGAAATTCTGCTATTTGCAGCAACATGGGTGAGCTTGGAGAAAATTATGTTAAGTGAAATAAACCAGGCACTGAAAGAGAAATACCGCATGTCCTCACTCATAAGTGGGAAGCAAGAAAGAAAGAAAAAAAAGAGAGAAAGACAGACTGCACAATAATATGCTGAAAGTTCAGAAGGAGAGAACAGATACATGGTTACTAGTTTTGGGAAAGGGGTAGGGGGAGGAGAGCTAAGGAGAAATTGGGTAAGGGACACCAAGAATAATTACAATTTGTAATGTTGAACATGACAATAATATTAATTCGATCATCACATATTGTACACAAATACTGAGTCAACTCTGTATCGCATAACTCTGTATCCCATAAATATGTATAACCAATTATGTTTCATTTAAAAAAAGAAAAAAGATGCAAAAGAAAAAATAAAATAAGATTGGTTTGTAGTTTAAAAAAATGTCAGTCAATAACCAGAGTGATACAGTATGATGAAAAGAATGAATTCCACCTACATTCATCAACATGGATTAATCTCAAAAACAAGAAAAAAAAAATTTCAGAAGTATATATGATTCCACTAATATAAAGATCAAATATTGGCAAAACTAAACAAGATACCGTTTAGAAATGCCTGCATGAGTAATAAGACTACCTAGAAAAACTTAGTAAGCTTAACAAAAATTTCAACATAGTGTTTATTTCTGGCTGGTAAGGAGGGGGGACTTAATTGGGGAAGTGTAAACTACTAACTGGTAAAATTCCATTTCTTAAGCTGAATGACACACAACGGTTCATTTCACGTCTCTCGAAACTATACATATCAGCTATATATATTCTGTGCATTATATACTTCATAATAAATTTTAAGTGACTCAAAAAATATACAAAAGGCTGTTTTAAATTATCTTCTTGCTCATCTCCCTGTTTAAAAAAAAAATGCCTTTGCTTAAAAGTGGTGTTTTAACTGTAGTAAAACATGGTATTAGCATCTGGTACTTTAAGGGCTGCTCTTTTTAAGAAACTACTATTACATTAAAGACATTCTTGTATACCCTACCCTATACAATGGCACATCGACTTGCTTTCCAAAGCAATGCTAAAGTGCAAAAGATCTTAAGGCTTTATGTAGAAATATAAAATAGACTTTATTGACTTGCACCAATACAACCACCACTCTTTTATACACAAACTGAGTGGCACCCTACATCTGTTTAATAAAATCTTTTAAACTTGTCTTAGTGACAGCAAAATTAAGACAAACATATTAAGTGCTAAGTAAACACCGAGGGAGACTAATTATCATTTAACATACAGCACACAGATTTTAATCTTAAATTGCTACGTGAAGTCTCAAAACGGATCTCTTTTGCTTAAGGCAACTGCGGACTAAATTGGAGACTCCAGCTATGTACCTGAATTTGTGGCTTTGGGCAAATTCACAGATTCAGTTTTCACGAAATTATAATACCCAATGAAAAATTTTTTTCCAATTTCTGCCTCACCGTTTGAAGGTATTTTTATGTGCACTCACTGTGGAATATACCTGGCAAAACGGCTACCAATCCTGGCAGGTAAAAACCCGAAGAATCAACAGCCACCGGTTTTGGGCCACACGATGAGGCAGCGACAGATTCGAGATTCCCCCCAAATCTCCAGAACTCCCCTCCAGAGTCCCAGGATGTGGAGGCAATGGTGGAAAGACTGATGGGGGACTGAGAAGAGCCGTTAATCATAAGGCCAAGAGTCAGTGGGGACCTTGTGAATCACTTAGTCTAATCCCCTCATTTTGCGCATGGGAACAGTACGCCTCAGGAAGAAAAGCACTAGGGCCGAGCCCGTGGCGCACTCGGGAGAGTGTGGCACCGGGAGCGCAGTAGCGCTCCCGCCGCGGGTTCGGATCCTATATAGGGATGACCGGTGCACTCACAGCGCTCACTGGCTGAGTGCGGTGCGGCCGGTCTCAAAAAGGACAAAAAAAATAAAAAAAAAAAATAATAAAAATAAAAATAAAATAAATAAAAAAAATAAAATAAAAAGGAAGAAAAGCACTAGCTTGGGGGTCTAACGACTACTTAAGCTTGTCTCCTCCTCCGGTCTTGCCCAGGGGTCCTCCCCCCACCACTCCTCAGATGCACTATTCGCTGCCAACACTGAAGACGGACAGAACCGCACCTCCGCAATGTGGCCAGACCGCCAGGACTCAAAAGGGCTGTAGAGGTACTCCGGTCAACCCTTTCTTACAGGTGGGAAAACTGAGGCTGTGAAGTGACGCGGCTTGGGGGTTAAACCAACCCTCTGCCACCGAGCAACAGCCTGAAGAAAGTGATAAAACTCATTGAGGACCCCGCTTCTGGTCTCCAGGAGGGTGTGCATCAAAAAACCCCCGAACCCTAGGTTTCATTTAGCAAGAATCCCGCGTCCCCGACGCAGAACCGGAAAGAGGGGAAGCGGATAACCTTAACCGGTGTGCCGCACCGATAGCGCCACTGCGGGAGCTGGCGCCCCACTGTCGCCTCGCTCTTTCGACACAGTCCGCGGGGAGAAGGGAAACAGTGAGGCTGCAGCGCCTCCCGCGAGAAGAGGTACCTGAGGCTCGCGCCGCAGTCCCCGGCCGCACTGGCACTGGAGTCCGACACCCCACTTCCGGGGTCACGCTGCCGCCGGGAGGCCCGAGAGCGCGGGAGGGAAGCCTGGGGCCCCGGGCCCCGCCCCCACCAAGCCTCGCCTCTACTGCGCAGCCGAGGACCCCGGGCAACTTCCCGGACGCCGCGCGTCACCAAGCAGCTGATCCCCACTTCCGGACTGATCCCTCCCCTTTCCCAGACCTATCCCGGACAGCTCGAAAGCGTTGGAGGTTTCCGCGCATTTGATTGGCGGAGCCTGCGCGCTAGTCTTCGCTGATTGGTGCCGGGGAAATCTGGCCCATAGACACCCGCGGGGCGCTCAGTTTCAGTTGTTCGTTTGTTTCCCGCTGGTCGCCAGTTTTGTGCTGTAATCATGGCGGACGTGGTGGAGATGCCCAGATCGCGCATCAATGCCAGCATGCTAACTCAGTACATCGACCGGCCCGTCTGCTTCGTAGGGAGGCTGGAAAAGGTGCGCGGGCCCTCTGTCCCTGGCTCCCTGGTAGCCGGAGGGAGGGACTCTGTGACCGCCATGGTGGCGGACTCAGGGTGGGTAACGGAGGATGAAGGAGGACAGAAAGCCTCAGAGCATCACTGCACTCCCGATTGCTTTATCTTGCATAAGGAGACTTTTTGCACACTTTTTTTAGCCATTGCAACCCCATCTTGGCGCCTCTTTTATGGCATGGAAACGAGGTGTTTTTGTATGCGCTACGTTCTAAATTCCAGCGCCCCTCGCCTCTGTTTTCTCTATTTACGTAAAGGAAATTATAGGCCTGACTCCCACGTCTACCTTATGACTTTTCAGTTTACCCAGACTTGACTGACGCCAACTAGGCTAATCTACTTGCTTGCTTCTCTTCTCCAATTGTCTTTGTTCCCAGTGGTTTCTTATAATTATGAGGAAAACAATTTTATTATTAATTTGATGTTTTGGTCTTGAGTCTCAGTCTCCATAAAACATTCCTTGATTGTCCCTTCCAGATCCTATGGCACCCTGTTATCTTACCCCAGAGTTAGAGTGCAGCCCCCTCATCCTATAGGGAAAACAGGCCCAAAGTCTCAGAACCAGTGACCTGAGAGAGCTGAAGGAAAGAAAACTGCTACATAAAGGCTTAGTTAGTACCTCTTTTCATCCATACATCCTTTCCGTGAAATGGATGTTATTTCGACTTCACAGGTAGGGAAACTGTAGGAGTGGTGGATGGTTAACTAAAATGCCCAGGACCACAGCAATAGGCAAAGCTAGCATTCAAACCTGACTGTGCTGTTTGCAGTCGCCTCCCAGGAGTTGAACCCAGATCTTCTGGCAATCAGTTCTCCTTTTATTTCATCATGCCTAATTTTTAAAGTATACCCTCTGTGAGGTATGTACTATAATAAGTCATGACTGCCTGCAGATCTCACTTTTAAATAGTATGAGCCTCCTTTAATTTGTTCTTAGCGTAGGGTTGCCGGATTTAGCAAATAAAAATACAGAACCTACTTATACTAAAAAAGTTTTGGTTGGTTGTTTATCTGACATTCAAAATCAACTAGGGATCCCATGACCAGATCTGGTAACAAGATTATAATTTGAACCAAGTAAACTGCTCAAAAAACAATTGCTTCGTGGTCACCTAAGTAAATAAGAGGCAATCTGCTCATCTTTTGTCAAACTTTAAAAAAAATTTTAATGAGATTTTAAAGGTTTTGTTTATGTGTTGTGTTCTGTTTTTTTTTAATTTTATGCTTCTGTTTTAGATTCATCCCACTGGAAAAATGTTTATTCTTTCAGATGGAGAAGGAAAAAATGGAACCATTGAGTTGATGGAGCCTGTATGTTTAAGTATTAATTCTATATGTATTATAGTTAATCCTTCATCTTGGTTTCGTTTGTTGCTGATGTTTCTGATTTTTAGAGTGATGCATAAAGGATGAACTTATAAAACTACGCTGGCTCTAAAATTAAATTCTTGTCGTCTTCTCTGATTATATTTCCCTTTTTACATATCTAACCAATGATTCTTTGGACTCCATGATTTTTTAATATATCCCTTAAACACTGGATAACAATTCTCATTCCTTATGGAAAAACCATAAAATCACATGAGAACAATCTTCCATTTAAATTGCTTTTTCCTTCCTCAAGAATTTTAAATTTTTAAATTTTATTTTCTATTTTTGTTTATATATATTTTCAGTTTTCATTTATTTTTGTATTGTATGTTTAATGTGCTTAAAAATATTTTCCTCATCTTTTATGAATACAAGTCTATATGCTGTTTGGTTAATATATACCAAACATACTTTATAAAATATAGATTATAGAATGTTCCTCTCAATGGGTCCTTTTAAACAAATTACTGCTTATAAAAATGCTGAACATTCTCAGTATGTTTAAGTGATTTTGTCTTCAGTTTAAAACATTTAACTGTGGGGCCGGCCTGGTGGCGCACTGCTACAGTGCGCCGCTTGGGAGCGTGGCGGCGCTCCCGCTGAGGGTTCAGATCCCACATACAGACTGGCCGCTCACTGGCTGAGCGAGGTGCGGGCGCAACACTGAGGGTTGCGATCCCGTTGCCGGTCCCGGTCTGGTACAGGCGCAACACTGAGGGTTGCGATCCGTTGCCGGTCACGAAAAAAGACAAAAAGGAAAAAAATAAAAAATAAAAAAATAAAACATTTAACTGTATCTTTGGACCTGAAGCTACTACCTGAAGCATTTAGTAAAGGTAATATGACAGTTAAGTACTCAAACAATTTTGAACAAGTTACAGTTCAATTTTTGCATTTGTAAATTTTAAAATTACTTTGTTACATGAAAGGAAAGATTAGTAAACTTTATAACAGTTTTCTAAATTAATTATCAACTGAAAATGTGATAATACCAAGCTGACGTTTTGTTCTATGTCTTAGCTTGATGAAGAAATCTCTGGAATTGTGGAAGTAGTTGGAAGAGTAACGGCCAAGGCAACCATCATGTGTGCATCTTATATCCAGTTTAAAGAAGATAACAATCCTTTTGGTAAATAAAGCATTCTAGTAGTTAGTGGTTTCTTATAATTATGAGGTAAACAATTTTATTCTTAGTTTGATGTGTTGATCTTGAGTCTCAGTCTTGCCATATTTCCAATTTCTATAGAATTTTCTGATCTCAGAGGAAAATGGGAGGACATTTTGGCCTGTTTCTAAGTAATGCTTGCATGAGGAAACTCAGTAAAGATTAATTAATATTCGTGGAAAGAGAAAGTTTTACAATATGGCAAACAAAAATAACATTAATTTGTTTTGTTATGTTTTAATATATGAATTGAAGGCATGGAACAATGCATAACACCTAAAACATGACCAGGAGGAAGCTGCCTATAATGGACATCAAAATAGATGATCTCCTGTCTCCCATATCTTTTCTTTCTTGGAACCACAATTAAATAAATTCGATGATCCATATCTCAGTTTCAGAAACTGGATTGTGAAAATAAGTTGACCTCTCAAAGGGAGAGAAAAGAGAAATAGGTAGAAATATTTTGTATGATAATTGATGTTATAATTTCCCACTGTAAATTAAATGTTTGGTTAAATGTTTCTTTCAGATCTTGGACTTTACAATGAAGCTGTGAAAATTATCCATGAATTCCCTCAGTTTTTTCCTTTAGGGATTGTGCAGTATGATTAATCTTAATGTATTTTTTTTATGATTGTAAATGAGACTACATTGGAGACTATATAAAAGGATTTTCATGTTTCAAGGAGAGATTCCTCTGATTTATAATATTTAATTTGCTCTTTTCTGAATTTTATTTACCTAACTTTAAATATTTCAATCTGCAGTTTCTGATGGAATTGTTATATTGACAGTTGTTATCTAAGTTATTTTACAAAGAATTGCTTCTCTGGTATATGGTCACATTAGATGTAAGAACAAAGCAATTGTCTGAGTTTAGGTTTCTATTTTATAAATAAAAATTAAAATGGTATGTACTATTGGTCATTTCATTTTTATTCTTTTAGTCACGTATTCTAGCACAAACTTGGAATTGCATAGCTTGTAAGTTCAGGACTTAGACCTGACCAACTGTGTTAAAGATTTACTCACCATTCTCATAGACTATATTATGTTAATTATTTCCTTGAAACTCTACTGAGAAAGTGATTTTGAGAAATTCAAAGAGCAAACAGAACCCTGTATCTTCTGTAATGTGTAAAGTATCTCTTTTTCTGGATTTTAAAACAGATCATTTACTAGTGCCAAAAAGGGATACGTGACCATTAAAAGAATTGGTGGAATCATTTTTTTTTTTTTTCTTCCTTCTGCCATTATTATCCTTAGTATGGAATTCCTGTCTACCACCAAGTAATGTTGGGGGTGGTCAGGGAGGGGTGTGTTAGGTGTGGGATAGGTGCAATGCAGAGTAACTGTGATGACCTATGTGGCCAGTTAGGTTTTAGGACTTGACCCCATTCTCTTCAGTGAGGAAATAAAGTAACGTCAAATCCACTTAGATTGTAAATTATGGCAAATATTTTTATTCTAAATTGATAAAGTCTTAAATTTCAACTTTTTTTTCTCATTATTTCTGTTTTAATTTCAGCTTTTATTATTCCCAAATACATTGCGGCAGATTACTTGGGGGACATTGCCGTGTATGGTAAAACATTTTATTTTATGAAGTAAACACAATTATAGTTGAAAGTGAGGCAAGACATCAGCCAGTCTCCATAACACAGTGTTGTCTCTATTACCAGTGAAGAGAGTCAATTCTCAATTAACCCTAGAAAACTCAGTGCTATTAAGTGTTCAGGGTATCATGCTGGGAACCTTCCCTTGAGGTAACATGTTTAGTAATTTGGACTAGATGAATTGAGTATCTTGCTTTCTGTTGAAGGAATTCTTTATGGTAATGATTTATGGGGCCATATCTCTAGCCCCAACCTCATTTTTGAGCTGCTCGACATCTACACCTGAATGTCCCATCAGCACTTCAATTTGAATGAATGTAGTTTGAGCAAATATAGTTCGCCTGCCATGTGTTCCAGATTTTTTTGTAATAATTTTATTTAGATATAATTCTCATATCATAACAGTTCACCTATTTCAAAGATATAATTCAGTGGCTTTTAGTGTATTCAGAGTTGTACAACCATCACCATCATCAACTTTAGAACATTTTCATCACCCCAAAAGGAAACCCCCTACCATTTACCTAGTTACCATTTAGCCCAGTTCCTTCACCATCACCACCTACTCCCTCTAAGCAACAACCAATTTACTTTCTATCTCTAGATTTGTTTCCATTATGGACATTCCATATAAATAGAATTATGTAATACATGGTCTTTTCTGGTAGCCTTCTTTCACTTAGCATAGTGTTTTCAAGGTGCATCTACATTGTAGCATGTATCAGCACTTCACCCTTTTTATTGCTGAATGATTTCTCATGATGTAGATACACCACATTTTATTTATCCATTCACCAGCTCATGGATGTTTGGGTGGTTTCTGCTATTTGGTTATAATGAATAATGTTATTATGAACATTCATATATGTTCCTGTGTGTATAAATGCTTTCATCTCTTGTGGGTATATTATACCTTGGAGTGGAATTGCTGCTTCAAATGTAAATATGTTAAATTTTTTGTGGAACTGCCAGACTGTTTTCCAAAGTGGCTGCACATTTTCACCAACAGGGTATGGATTCTAATTTCTTCACATCCTCACCACTTGTTATTATCTGACTTTTTTATTAAAACCATTGTAATGGGTGTGAAGTGGTTTTGATTTGTCCTGTTTCTTTTAAAGCTACCATAAGTCACCCAGTTGCCAGAAAAACTTGAGTACCTCCAATCCTTTTCTGATGATTGTCATCTCTCACTTGAATTATTGTAACAACCATAGCTGTATACCTGGCCTTCCTGTTTCCACCCTCTCTATCACCCTACCAAGAGAATTGCCTTTACATATCATAATATGTGGTAAAGCTTAAAAGCCTTAGAAGTATAAAAAGGGGGAAACTTCCTGGGAAGCTTATAGTGGAGAAGTGATGTAGGTTAATATCAGTGATATCATCTGGATATCATGTGACCTCTAACATGATGTGATAAGAAGGGCACTTCACCTTTGTGGTATTTTTTCCAAAACCCTTAACTACAATCTAATCAAGAGAAAACATGAGACAAACCCAGACTGAGGGACAGTCTGCAAACTTCCTGATCAGCACCCCTTAAAACTGTCAAGGTCATAAAAAACAAGGAAAGACTGAGAAACACAAAGCAGAGGAGATGAAGGAGACCATGACAAAGAAATGTAATGTAGGATACTGAATTGGCTCCTGGACCAGAAAAGAGATTAATGGAAAAACTGTTGAAATCTGAATAAAGATTACAGTTTAGTTAAGCATATTTTTAAAAAACAACCTCCAAGCCTGGCCAGTTAGCTCAGTTGGTTAGAGCATTGCCTTGTAACAGCAAGGTTAAGGGTTCAGTTCTCCATGTTGGCCAGCTGCCAAAAGAAAATCCAGAGACTCCCCACTGACTAGATCAGGCCCATATTTCCAACTAGTAGTTGAGGCCCTTCACAGACTGACCACATCTTACTGCAGTCTCAAATCCTGCTTTCCCCTTGAAGCTACCCTTGAGCACCTGATCTGCCACTCCCAGAACACACTATATATACCCTTTAAGAATAGGGTACCACTGAACCTGCTGTTGGCTCTGATTACAATATCTGTTTCTGGGCCGGCCCGGTGGCGCACTGCTAATGTGCGCTGCTTGGGAAGCGCGGTGGCGCTCCCACCGAGGGTTCGGATCCCACATACAGACCGGCCGCTCACTGGCTGAGCGAGGAGCGGGGGCAACACCGAGGGTTGCGATCCTGTAGCCGGTCCCGGTCCGGTACGGGCGCAACACTGAGGGTTGCGATCCATTGCCGGTCACGAAAAAAGACAAAAAAAAAAGAATATCTGTTTTTGTGCCCAAAGGAAAACATTAAGAACATTAAATTTAAAACATTAAGATTTTCCTAATTTAAGCAGAGTTTAATCCCTTTACGTTAAATTCCTCTTTCATACCTCTAATCATATTTAACTTCCTGATATCCATTTTGTTTTATTAGAACACACACACACACACACACACACACACACACGTGTATGTATATATGTGTATGTGTATATATATATATATATATATTTTTTTTTTTTTAATTAAAGCACTAAAAATTAAATTAGAAAATAAAGTCGTCTCCTCAAAAACACTGCTATGGCTTGGTGTATAGATTTCCAGATCTTTCTCTAAACAGATAAGCCATCTGTCTATAGGACCTCAATATACCCTTCTGCCACATGCATTTCTCCTTAATATGTCTTGGCAATTGACATATAGAGCTATGCCATCCTCTTTAATGGTTGCAAAATAGTCTATTATACCTAATGTTTGCTAATTTATTTAACCAGTGCTTTAATTAGTCTTTCCCACTAAGAAGAGGACCTTGTAGATGAGGAACCTGAAGTTAAGAAACCTGTCTATTAGTATTTTTTTTTTTCCTTTTTGTCTTTTTTACTGACCGGTAACGGGATCACAACCCTCGGTGTTGCGCCCGTACCGGGGACCGGCAATGGGATCGCAACCCTTGGTGTTGCACCCGCTCCGCGCTCAGCCAGTGAGCGGGAACCGGTCTCCACATGAGATCCGAACCCTCGGTGGGAGCGCCGCCGCGTTCCCAAGCGGCACACTATCCAGTGCGCCACCAGGCCGGCCCAGTATTTACCAATGTCTAACATAGTGCATGAATGAATTAATGGATCCATCCTAATTTGAGGAGCCACAAAGCCATTAGAAGTAATGAAGGCCTAAGCTGTAATAGGCAAGGATAGATGGCAGGGAGTGGTGGCAAGGTCTCCGGCCATACCAGCCTGAACACGCCTGATCTCATCTGCTCTCGAAAGGATAGGCAGCAAGGAGTTCAGAATATATTATAGTGTACTCGATAGGATTCAGTTATGATGCTGAGAGCTAAACACATTAAGAACCATGAAAGGTCAGTGGCTTAGGAGGCAATAAATTTGGTTCATTACAAATTAAAGGAGTTGATAAGACCCTTAGTGAAGACGTCCAGAAGGTATTTGGAAATGTGGGACCAGACAGATTTGAGAAACAATCTACCTAAAATATTTTTTAAAGTAAGGAGAGTTTAAGAGGTCTATCATCCCTTATCTGCAATTTCAAAATCTAAAATGGTTTGAAAACCACAATCTTTTTCCTAAGTTTAGGTCAAAACTCATTTGGCAGCAAAAGCTGATAAGAATTTTAGTGAAGCTATTTATAGTCTTTATCTCATATTTCACTGCAGAAATAGCAATATATTTGATTACAGTATGTTGCCCCTCTCTCTGTGGAGAGTGTTATATAACATATGGTAGATATACCCTATGACGTTGCTAAAAATTCAAAAATTCTGAATTCTGAAGCATACCAAGACTTTCAAGTAAGGGATTGTGTTCCTAAATCAAGGGACAGAATACAGAGCAAGAAAATCATAGAACCAATGACCCAATCTTGGTGGATCTGTGCCATTTATGGGGCAGAAGAGGGAAAGAGTGAATGAGATGAGGAAGAGTAATCAATGAATCAGGAGAAGAATCACAACAGTACCTGACACGTAGTCAGTACTCAATAATTAATTGTTGCCTAAAAGAATATTATCAAAGGTAAGGAAGGAGACTTTCAAGGAGTGTTCAACAATGTTTTCTGAAACTTTAAAGAAAAATTGAAGATAAGGGTTAATGATAAACCACTGACATTATTAATTTGTAATACATAGCACACATTTCTAAAAAGGACTAGGCTATGAAAATATAAAGGGAAATATTGAAAAGAAGAAGATAACTGCAAAAACACCCAAACTAATACTGAAAATATAATTAGGCATTAAATTTAGGTCTAGGTCTTCCTGGGAAGCAAGGAAAAGGGAGGAACAATAGGCTATAGAATTCTAATACCCTAAGTCGCTAGGACGAGTAAGCTGTTTTCTAAAACTGAGGAAGGAATATCACACAGAATCTAATGTAGGGAATGATGAATTGCAAAATGATTGTCTTCAGTAGTAATTTTACAAACGTTCTTCAAATGTTCATTTTCATCTGACAACAACAAAATTAAACAACTCTGGAAGCATCTTTTCATGGGGCGAGTAAAATGCTCTGAGTGATAAACTGGTATTATTACTAAATTCATAGAATTTTGAGGTTGTTTTTTAAGGTATTAATTTCATATGCATTGTCATTCAACATTTTGTGTCAAGTCCTGGGATAATTTCTGGAGATACATATAAACAAGGCCTGAAATCTGTCCTCTGAAATCTTAATCTATAGTAGCCTAGCATAATCTCTAATGATGTATGAACTCCTACTAGCTGTTTAATATCTAACTGGTCTAAGGTTTCAAAGAAATCCACCACAATTAAGAAAAACTAAATTTTGTAGGTTCTATTCAGTGAAACTCCAATTTGGTTTCTTCCCTTGTTTAATTTACATGGAATTTGATTCGGATCTGTCACTGAAAGAAAATTAATAATTCTGGTACTACAGGTTATTTTTCATAAGATGATGATGCTAAATCTAGAGTACTAATAAAGCACGTATTTTAAGTTACTTTCTAATTGTGATGTTGGTTTGAAGTAAGCCATTTATGTTCTTTATGACCCCATTTGACCTACACACAGCATGGGGTTTTGAGATGGCTAATTAAGACCAGAGGTGTAGACCATGAACAATTTATCATGTAATACATTCATTTGATTGTAAGGATCAAAATTGTAGTTAACATGCTATTGCTTCTTCTTTATATATTACAGAATATTGGCAACAGGGCTCTATATTCTGTAGTATTTCCTCATCTTTTTTAAAAGTTCAGACAGAAATATAATGGCTTTTGCATACAAAATATGGTATTTCAACATGATTGTTTCCTTGGGTGGGCATATAAAGAAGAACAGTTTGATATTCAAGATGCAAAATTCAGAAAACTTCAAGACAGGTATCAAAAAATAGAGAATGCCATAAGTTGAAAGAAGGGAAACTATATGAGCAGAGTAATAGTTTGGGGCAATGCCATAGATGACATTATGACTTAGCCCCCTTTTCCAAGCAACTATTCATTTTTCACAAGAATTTGAAATATCACCCAGGAAAATAAGCCAATTATTTTGGCTATAAGAATCTCACAACATGAAATGTTAAGGTAATAAAGTTTATTTAATAATAGGTTTAAATGAATGGTTTTATTGAAAGAGCTGGGTGAAAGATTGCACCTGAATCTTGAAAGATAACCAGCAAGAAGAAATGAAGAAATTCTTCTGCTGAATAATTACTAATTCATGTACTGGCCAGCCAGCAAAAAAAAAAGAGAAGAATTTAAAAGCTAGATAAATTTATATATTTTTTTTACCTTAGATACTTATTTAGGAAATTATTATTATTTAGTTTTTAGGATTAATTTTTATTAATTTAATTCCACTTAACATGCCATGATCATTTAAAGCCAAATCATGTCATGTAAATGTAGCACAACCTTATAAAAAATCAGCAACAATGCCACACTTCACTGAAATATTTTAATATTTTTCTTTAGCTTTTGAGAAACTTTAAGTATTATAGAAATATTGGAGCTGGTGAGAAAATAAACTTTTCTTCTTAAGATTTGCATCTATTCTTTTTAGTGATCAGGGTCCCATTTAGTCCATTATTTCTTCCATATGGCTCAGAAATGTTATGTCTTTGTTGGTCATGTATTTGACCCTTTGTGAGAGGCAGACGGTGGACCAGGGGTTGCCTCATTTTGGAATCTCCTTAAAAATGACTAAATGCTTTCCAGATGAATATACTGTGACGGAGGGAGGAGCTCAGAACTAGAAATCATTGCCTCCAAACCAGGGGAATTTGTAGACTTCCTTTTCTATTGGCACCTGGTGACCTAAAGGAATTGACCCACTGGGCAATTTCCTTCACTCTCAAACAGTGTGATTAAGTCATGAAAACAACTCAGGATGAGATATGATATTTATTTATACCCCACTTGCTTCCAAAAAAGAATTTAAGTCAGCTGCACAAGTTTCTATCCTTTCCCTGCTTTCTCATCATAAATTCATAAAAAGTGACTTTCCCAAATGTAAACTTTAGTTACCAGAAAAGGTAGAATGGGGCAATCGATTTATTACTGACCTTTGTCACAAGACAACCTGTCTGCTAAAACTGCCATTAATGTCCTACTTTATCCCTTTTTAAGGAAAATAACAATAACATTTCAAGACGAATAAAATATGCTCGGTGTTGCTTTTCTTCCTTTATCTTCTATCTTATAACCTAAACCTATTTGAGGTACAAATTTAAGAAAACATTCTAAGCAGTACGTGGAAAATACATTATGAGTATATATGAAATCTAAAACTTTACCTAAGATAACATATTTAAACAAACATAATGTTTCCCTGTTTAATCTATGATTTAGGTTGAATGTTTTGGTACTTTTTAAAAGGAAAACTAGGGCAAAAAAAGGAGCCCAAGAAACATTTATAAATTTTATCTAAAATAATTGGTAAAAGATTACACACCTAATATTCCTTAATCAAAGGAGTGGAAAGGATTGTTAGGCACCACATGCTTCTAGGCATAAATCCCTAAACAATCTGGAACACATGAGTTTGGCTTCTATAATTTTTAAGAATAAGATCTAGAGATAAATCATCTATAAATCATCTCACTGGAAATGAGGTTAGGAAATTGCAGGGATTTAGAGAAATAAAATAATGCATAAGGGCAACCATTTGCAACAACAGAACATTTGAAAGGATTTATCTAAAGTACATTTCAGAAATGGATAATTTAGATTGATGCATTTGAGCTTTAAAATTTTTTGAGTTAAAATCATTAAGTCAATGATATTTAGATGTAGTACTGCTGCCTTCTGTGTTCTCAACAGATTCTAAATTTAGCTACATGTGTCTTGTGATCACAAGATATGGTTACAAATAGCAATAATTGTTGCAAAGCAAATTACATGGTGGCACAGGAAAACATTCTCCCTCCAGCCGGAGGGGGGAGTAGATTACCTCACTCATATATCCTGTGGGTTATATAATGAAGATAGCCAACTTTAAAATGAAAAGAGAACATATGCTAAAATAGAAAAATGATTTCATGAAAAATAGAGATTCCTTTGTCCAGGGAAAAACATCTAAAGTATTGATGAAAAACTTTAGGCTCAAATATTTAAATATTTATGGGCTCTAGAAACTTTCTAAGAAACTAATTTATTAATTTCTATAACTATTCATAGGGTTACAGTCATGCAAATAAGAGTTTTATTTATATAGGATTTGAAAATTTTATAATTATATTGCACAGCAATATTGTACAACAAAGGTACATTTATACAATATTATGTACAATATATTACATTTATATGTTGTGTATATATAATTGTAATGATATATTACAATTATATATACTTTTCACCTACACAGTTTAGTAAGTGGCCAGAGCATAACACATTCAAATTACTTTAGAATACATTTTCATGTCAGTAACCTCCAGGAAGTTGCCACACATATAGGTGATTATTGCAATAGAGATCCCAAGAAGCAGGACAATGACCCATTTTCTTTCATCTAGGGCAGTTTTTTCCTTTAACTCAGTGTTTTTCAATCTTTTTAAACTTCTCTTTGATAAATATTAAAATCTTATGACTGAAACTTTCCAGACCAAGATTCTGAAACCCCCTCCTCCCGGAACCCTGAAACGCCACCAAGAATCACTGATAATGAGAAGACTGTGTACTATTGCACTTTATTAAAATTTCTTGCTTGTCTACTTTCAGTATACTGCAAACTCTGTGACAGTAGGGTGGGGAAACTGGAAGATAGTGGATGGGGATGGAAAGAAAATTTTCACTTTGTTTTCTTTACACTTTGTTTTTCTTTTATATGTTCTTGACTCTCAAACCATGTTGTTATGTGTCAACCTGACTGGGCTAAGGGATGCCCAGATAGCTGGTAAAACATTATTTCTGGGTATGTCTGTGAAGATGTTTATGGAAGAGATTAGCATTTGAATCAGTAGATTGAGTAAAAGAAAATCCACCCTCACCAATGTGGGTGAACATCATGCACACTTTGAGTGCCCGAATAGAACAAAAAAGTGAAAGAAGGACACTCTCTCTTCTTAAGCTGAGGCAGCCATCTTCTCCTGCCTTCAAACATCAGAACTCCTGGTTCTTGGGCCTTTGGACCCAAGAACTTACACTTCTGGGGGACTTATGCACAGTGCCCCTTTGCTCCAATTCTCAAGCCTTCAGCTTGGAACTACACCATTGGCTTCCCCTTCGAATTACACTATTGGCTTCCCTCATTCTTAGGCCTTTGGACTTGGACTAGATTGCTCCACCGGCTTTCCTGGTTTTCCAGCTTGCAAATGGCATATCATTGGATTTCCTGGCCTCCATAATCATGTGAGCCAATTCCCATAATAAATCCCTCTTATATATCTGTATGTATCTTATTAGTTCTGTTTCTCTGGAAAACCCTAATACATATATGAATAAATTTCCTATTCAAAAATTTAACTACAAAGTCTTCATGAAAAAGATTTGTTCCTGTATAGTTAAACCTCAGGTAAATGGGGTTCATTTTAAAATAGGATTCATTCTAACTAAATCAGCCATGTTTGTTCACTTCAGCCTGTCAGTCTATGAAGGTATTCGCAGTACAAGGAAACAGACACTATGTTTTCCCTAGAAACATGATTCTATCTATAGTGGAAACCACTGTAAAACAAGATGGATACTAAGGACCCATAATAAATGGCAAGAAGATGATAAAAGTACAATATGCTAAGAAATGTTATGACAAAGATTATCTCTGAACTAAGACCACCAGAGACTTTGGCAATACTATTAGTCCTCTTCACCCTAATTCCTATCACTGTCTCATGAATCCAAGAGACTTGTGTAGAGAATCTGGCTGAACATTGAAAGAGAAATAATTATGTAAAAGAAACAGACACTGAAATCTGGAAAATGACCCTATGGCGATTATATTACTTAGTTCAAACTAAGTAAATTATACAGAATACATTACAGCTTCCAAATTACTTAACAGCAATGACAATAGATTCCATTTTGAAGCCTTTTTGTGAGCTATGTTTGTCCTTTATCATATTTAACATATCACCACCAACCCTTCTTAGGTAAGAAAATCAAAGCTGGGAGATATTATCTAATATGGCTAATTTAGCTTATCACATAGCGACTACATGATATTCAAAACAATGGCTGCTTGATTTCAAAGATATCATTTTCTCTATTGTGACATACTGCATTCCTTGATAAAAGTTTAATTTAGACAGCTGTTTTCATGTAATTAATACTGAAATCTTCCCAACTGAAGCAAGGTAAAAAGTAGGGAAGGTTTAGTTTTTCTCTTTAAGGTGCGGGGCATAAGGGACTGATCTATGTGGAGGAAGACTGATTTTCACTTTTAAAAAAACATTGAAACCCTGACAATGAAGAAATGGATCAAAGATAATTTTCAAATTTTAGTAGAAAAGGTGGATAAAGAGAACATTACATCTAATTAGTGTTTTCTTGCATTGGTATTTTTTTTTCTCAAAAGTGAACACCACTAAGATTGAGCATGAGAATGAATAGGCAGTGTTCTGTAAATAAATACTGCTACTGTTTAGTGGATAGTCATTCAAAATTCACGCTTACCTAACTTAGAATTGAATATATGTAAATTAAAGTAGATATTTTTAAGATTTTCATTTACCAGATGGCTATACTGTAATTAGAAATTTTGGAATGTCCAATGTTGAAGATGTTGTAGAAACAAGCACTTTCCTATACCATATAGTTTATAGGGAAATCATTGGTTCAAACTTTGGAGAGCTATTTGGAAAAATCTATCAAGATGTAAAATACACATAACTTTTGGCTAACGATGCCACCTCTATAATTTATCTGACAGATATTCTTACTCAAATGGAAATACCCTAAATTTCTATGAATGGGAGATATATCCATATAATCACACACCATTCAGTTGTTTCTTTTTGTTTTGTTTTATTTTTTTTTTAAGTAGCTGTATATAGGCCAATAAGAAAAACTCTACAAGATATATTTTTTAGGTAAAAAAAAAGAAAAAGGCAATTAGAGGAGAATTTATACAGTATGATCTTATCCATGGAAAGAAAGGCAAAGACTGACACAGAAACAGAGATAGATATGGTATGTACGGAACATTTCTGTCCATGTACACAAACCTGAAAACAGTTTATCCTGGGAAGTGAAAGCTGGAATTTGGGGAGGTGGAGCATAGAACATGAGGATAATGGGCCAAAAGGCAAAGAAGACATTTACTTTCACTTTATACTTTTTGTAATTTTAAAATTTTTTTCTGATTTTTGGTAAGATACATATAATATGAACTTTATCATCCTAACTAATTTTAAGAGTACAGTTCAGAGGTATTAAATACATTCATAATGTGCAGCCATCGCCACCATCCATCTCCAAAACTCTTTTCATCTTGTAAAATTGAAATTCTATACCCATTAAACAATAACTCCCCAAGCCCTCCCCTCCAGCCCCTGGTAACCACCTTTCTGCTTTCTGTTTCTATGATTTTCCCTATGCTGAGTACCTTGTACATGGAATCATAAGGTATCTGTCTTTTTGTGACTGTATTATTTAGCTTAGCACAATGTCCTCAAGGTTTATCCATGTTGCAGCATATGTCAGAATTTCCTTCCCTTTTAAGGCTGAATAATATTCTATCTTTTATGTATATCACATTTTGCTTACTCATTCATACATCCTGGACACTTGAGTTGCTTCCACATTTTAGATATTGTGAGTAGTGCTGCTGCGAACTTTGGTATACAAATATGTCTTCAAGACCTGGCCTTCAATTCTTTTAAATATATATCCAGAAGTGGAATTGCTGGATCATGTTGTAATTCTACTTTTAATTTTTTTTTTTTTAAAGAACTGCCATACCGTTTTCCACAGTGGCTATACCGTGAGCCTACATTATTTTTATAATAAAACAAGCTTTAAAAATCATAGGAAGCTCATATAATGTACATCATATTAACAATGAAGAATTCATTTGGTCCAGTTCATCAGTCAAGAGACCTGAGATCTAACTCCAACCGTACCACCCAGTTAGAGCACCTCCCTGATTGATACTCCAGCTTCCTTCCAGTTTAACAATTTATGATTTTAGATATCTTATTAGTCATTTTCCAAATCAGTGGTCAAGCTAAAAATAGCAAACAGGTGAAAGTTGACAAGTTGGCAGTTGCTGCCTGGACTTCTATGTTGACAGGGGTTCTGAGGGAAAGTGGGTGATTGATAAGCCACCTGTGTCAAGGATAAAAAAGAAGGGTGTGGTCATTCACTCACCACCAGATCAAGCACAGTTTGTCCTAACCTGTTCATCTCATGGTGACTGAAAGAGTTGTTATATTTGTTATTGGAGAATTTTAACATATAGTAGAAGTTTGCTATTGGTCCATGTGTAGAAATCTTGTTCTCATGTATTTTTCTTATTACGCTTTCCCTTTCACTATTACCATTTTCTGCCCATGTCCCAGCTCAGCTATCTACAATAATCAATGTTGGGTAAAAATGTTCTCTATTTTGCATTCCTCAAAACAGCCTTTTCTAGCTTCTTCAGAGGAAGGAAGGGAGGGAGGGAGGGAGGAAGGAAGGAAGTAAAGAAAGAAACCTCAAAATACCGCCACCAACAGCCTAACTACTAGACTCCAGAAAGAATATGAATAAAGTATAGGGCAGAAGCAGCTGGACTGAAAAATCTGTAATGGCTCCATTTCATTGTATTGTCAGTCTCAGCTCTGAAGAAAATGCACCTGCACTTCAATTGGGTGAGCAGTGTAATATGGTTCAGGTAGTTCTCTTAATTCAGAGGTAGGTGAAATAGTTTATCTAATGAAATTCAGAGAAGAGCAGAGAGAGGAAACAATGAGGAAAGAAAAGGGAAATGCACTAAATAGCGTCATGCTGGGAAATGAAAGTAGATGAAGAGTTAGTTTAAATTTAGTAATATCGAGAACTTGAAGACAGGAATCCCAGGAGCAGAGAGAGATGCTAAAATAGTTCTAAGTTCCATTCATTTTCCTTGGATGTAGCACTTTACTAAAACTACAATCTGTCACTTTTTTTGTAGGCCTATGCCGAGTCACATTGTCTGCCATCTGTTTTAGAAATACCGCTCACATCACCCAGACATCTAAATGATGATGTTCTTATTCCCTCTTTCTCACATCTGCTTACTGAAATAAAAAAATGTTTCATTTCACTGTATCTGAGTATCACTTGTCAATCTAGTTCTAACTTCCCTCCTTTCTGGATAAATGCTGGCCTTTCAGAAGTGTCTAGCTCTATTCTTTTACTTTTTTTCTAAAGGAAATAATTTGGCAACTTCATTGCTCACCATTGCATGCAGGTTGCATGCAGCACTTCATAAATTTACATCTCATAGAACATGATAGTGATTAATAAAAAGAATAGGAAGTATGGAAATCTTAGGTGGGTTGTTCTTGAAACAAGAACAATTGTTCCATGCTTCCTTCCTCAATCTAAGGTTTTGTAATGCTGGCTGGTAAGCTAAGAAAATAAAACCACCTTTACGAGGTGTGACAGAGTGACTCAGAAGGGATTATTTTGTGTTATTTTTAATGCCATAACTTAATTCTTTTATTTAAATGCTAATCGATTGTCCTAGCACAACCCTCTAGTGGCAGAATCAATTTCAGGAATGATACTGATGGCTGCAATATGATCAACAGAAGCCTCCACCACTTGGTACAAAAGGAGTGGGAATGATAGGCAGCTCATTAATCATTTATCCCAGAGATGAATGTGTTCACTTGCTGATAGGGGGCTGTAGGTGCATGCTGCAAAAATGAGAAATGTCAATTGTCAGGCCTCATGCATAATAACTATGGAGCTATTTTTAAGCTTCTTTGAAGATTAAAGATATGCCCTTTTCCCCTACAGTTCTGTCACATATGCTTGGCAATTTTGCTCTATGAGAATTCATTTTCACTCTGCTCAGATGTCTCTGCTTGAGAAAATACATACAGCTCAAAGTCTAGCATAAGATATTTGAAAAGTTATTAGACATCTGCAGAGTTTCACATACTGGGAGTGGACTCATAATGAATAAAGAAGTAAAAGAGGCATATTGAATAACTTTCTGGCTAATTTTTTTTACCCCGGGGTATGTTTTATCAGAAAGCGTGATACACATTTTTAATTTCTCAGGTCCCCATAAGGAACAGACATATTCTATAATTCATATAAAATTTTCTGAAGATAGAAATAACAGAATTCAATAAAGTACACTTAAAAAATTATTGTTCACCAAATTAGATGAACAATGTTTCCAAAAGAGTAGTTGCCCTGAATAACCTTAAGAATCTCCCCCAGCTTACTTAACTCCAATTTGTATATGATTCTTCCAGTGAAAATAATGTTCCCTGCCCTGGATGAGTATTCCCTTTTAGAAGCCAGCAGTATCTTAGCATTCACTGAAAGATTTATATTCAATTTTTCAAAAAGAATTTAATGTATTTCAGAAAGATGTCTATCTTAAAAGATGCTAATTTGTCCTAAGAATCACAACTGACCCAACATCCCATTTTGAGGAATTGAAGGAAAAGATCAGAAGATTTAAGATGATAAAATGTATTATTTTTGCAAGAGACACTTTTCCTACATTTATCAAGTTGCCGAATATTTTTGCTCCATAAATTATACGTCTTCACTTATTTTGGAGAACATTTATGTACCATAAAGATACACAACTATAGTTCTACAAATATTAAGTATACCTACTTAATGCATAATATAAATTTCCAAATTGGGGAAAATAATTTTTAACATAATTAATATAGTAGCAAAGGAATTTTGTGCCTTTCAAATTTTTGCCACAAAATAATGTTATATTATTTGCTGCTAAAAAGCATACTTCGTTTTACCATATTTTTGACAGTGGCAACTTCTTATTTAACTGTCATCAGCCAAATATGCGCTGCAATGTATATAAATTTGGATAAGCATGAATTTTGACATTTGCTATTTCAAACTTCAGGCTTTCTTACATCCACATGTATGTATGTACGAGTGGAGCTAATAGTCTTTAAATAAAAAGATGCAAGACCACAATTTGCATGAATTCTTACATAAATGCCTATTTCAAGTTTACATTAATCCTTTCAAATGCTCTTCCAGACTATGTCTTTGTGACTTTGTATTTTAAGAGCCCATCTAATTAGATTCCTGTATCTGAATTTCCAGTTAAGAAATTATGTTAAGGCAATATGCTTTTCATAAATTGAATGATGAAAGACTATATGCACTAAATTATTATTTTGCTATTTCTAACATTACATAAATTATCCTTTAATCCTAAAGTTGCCTTTTTAACAAAGTATATTTTAAAATATTGTACTATGAATATAGTAGATCAGTAAGAAAATTACATTTAAAAAAATAGTATGGACAACCTCTATTCCTTCAAATTATCTCTAATTAGTAAATAATTTTTTAATAGTCCAAAATTTAAAAATTAATTAAAATTAAAGACTTGTTTTGGCTTTCAGAAAGAGACAAGATGCTAAAATGATACTCACTTTATACAAGTGATATAGTAATTATAAATATTAATGTGAATGGATTTTAGTCTGCTGAAAACTATGCTTATGTCTACCTCTTCCATTAGACATACAGCTTCTCTCAGGTAACAATGGTGCCACCAATCCTTTAACATCATAGCCTTTAACACAGTGCCCAGAACACCTACTCATGCAAATGCTTGGTGATTTATTGGAAGTATGGACATGCAGGCATGTTCAGAATTAATCACTTAAACATAAATAACTTATTATTGGAAATGAATGGAGTAAAATGCACCCTTGATTGGACTGGACAATGACCAAATAAATTCTATACATAGAGCTTAGGCTTTTTGCCACAGGCCCAGAGTCAAAACAGAGGAGTCAGGAAATCTCATGAGGAAGATCTAAGAGAGAGGAGATTGAAATAAAGTTATTATGTACCACTAACCTCAAGAAAATCAGAATTATTTTATACGCTCATCTCCCAATGTGTTAAATGGAGAACAAAATGCACTATCTATTTCCCAATATAATGGAGATGATTAAGAGAGAGGACCACATCTTTTTGTTATACCTGTATACTACTACTGTAGAATATAAAACGTAGGAAGATACTTTCTGAAGAACTAGACCTCAATGCTAATTTTCATAATACCTTGCAGCATGTTTCTTCACCTCAGAAAAAATCCTAATATTTGATTTTCATTATTGTAACCAGATACCATGTGATGGATAACTTTTAGAAAAGCCAGTAACATATGTATGTGTGTGTGACATGAATATATATTTACTTATACATTCATCATTATTCTAAAAAAATCAGATGCAGTTATCAAGAAAAATGTTATTGAAAATCCCACCCTTTAAAGATGACCACTGTTAAAGATTCTATATTCTTCAAGTTTCCCATGCAAATATATTTATTTACTATATATATATTATCATATAACTTGTCTTTCTCTTCACTTGCCAATAAATCATGAATCTTCTTTGTTAACAAAAATATCCATACTATTTGAATGATTTCTTAGTATCCCACTATATGTATTGCAATTTACTCTCTTCTTTTATTAGACATTTAGGTTTCCAAGTTTTTATTATAAACAATACTGTGAAGAGCCATATCATAGAAACATATATCTTTGTGCACTTACCCAATCAATCCCTCAAAAAATATCCCTAGTATGTCAAAGGGTATGAACCTTTTTAAGGCTTTTGATTCATGTTGTTCATCTGGTCTTTAGAACACTTGTATTGACTCGAACTGTAACAAGCTGTTATTTCAGAATATTCCCTTCCCGTCTATGAAAATGTGTATTACTCTTTTTAATCTATGCAGATGTGTGAAACTGTACCCTACTGTCTTTTTAATCAGCATATTACTGATTTAACATTTCTTTCTATTTTTTAGCTATTCTTTTTTTTTTTTGCCTGTTTAAGTCTTTGATTGATACCATCTATTGGTTGTGTCTTTTCCTTATGGATTTGAGAATGTTATTTTAAAAAAGAATAATAAATTTGTCATATATATTGTAGCTTATCAGTTTGCCTTATAACTGGTATTTTTACCATACCAAATTTTAATGACTTGGAAAAGCAGCATGATGTGCCTCCTACCACTTTCCTCTTGTGCACTGCTGTGTAGAACCAGTGGCAACAGCATCTTTATCCTTATTCCTGTCTATAACAAGAAGGATTCTAGTATTTCTTCACTAGGCAAGATGTGTGAGATAGTATAATAAGAGGGGAAAAATGGAGGAAAAATATTTTCTTTGCATGATTAAAAACTAACCTGAAACAAAAATGGGAATTTCTGAAGTTTATCAAGTGACTTTTACATCCAAAGAGCTATTGACATGGTTTTTCTCTTCTGATATATTAATATCAAACTTAATTAAAATATTTCCTAGTAGTGAATTCTTGTAATAAACCCTTGTCATAGTGAATTACTCTCTTATATACACAGCCCATAAAATAGTACACAGAAGTATAAAATATTAAAAGTGATTAGGAAGTTAGACTACTGGAATCGAAATCTTTGGTCTATTTGCTAGTCACATTACCTCGGATATTAAGCGACCTAATATCCCTCTGCCTAAATTGCCTCTTGTACAGAATGAGAATAGTATACCTGCTTCACAGGGTTACTGTGGGAATTAAATAGGATAATGTGCATGGTACCTGGCACATAATAGGGACAAACAGTAACTATTATTCTCATTAATATACTGTTGGATTTAATACTAACTTCACTTTTGACTTTATCATGTATAATTTCTATGTGAAATCAGTTCTTTGTTTTGGCAATCTGTGTTAACTTGATATCTGGGTTAAGTTAGCATTTAAAAACATTGGGGAAGCTGTCTGTCTGTACTCTGGGAAAAGTAATATTTTATAAAGATTAATTTTTTGTAAAGTGCTGCTTTTTATAATTGGCAAAGTAACCTACAAAATTTCCAGGCAGGAGAGAAAACAGGCAGATTATGCAATGTAAGGAGTACAGGATAGGGGAATTGCTATCCAGCTAGTGCCACCTTTGCCAGCACTTCCTGGGTCAAGACTCAATACAAGGATGGTGAACTAACATCGAACATGTTTCTCCCTTTTCTCTGACGCTTCTGAGATGTTACACATTATGAACTAGTTGGTGCCCACTTGTTTTAATTATGGCTGTTCTTAAGGATAGAAAAATCTCAAGAGTGTATTTCCTTTTTTATTATCATTACTACCGTGTATTAGTCTGTTTCTGTTCCTCATAACAAAATACCTGGAACTGTGTGATTTGTAAGGAAACACAATTTCCTGCTTACAGTTTTGGAGGCTGTGAAGTCTGTAGTCCACGGAATACATCTGGTGAGGTGTCTCTACAGCTGTGTAGGGTGTCACCTGGCAAGAACGGCAGAGCAGAGACTAACCTCCCAGTCACTCCCTTTTAAAACTAATAGAACCACTCCCATTATTCCAAGAATGAATCAATCCATTCATGAGGGTACAGTCCTCACAATCCAATCACCTCTTCAAGGCCCCACCTTTCAATTACAATAGGCTATCACAGCCTCTTAACAGTCAGTGGGGAATCAAGCTTCTAATACATAAAACTTGGGGGACACAATTCAATCCATATCACACCTCTACATTTTAATTTAAATGAACATCAAGTATAATAGAATAGCAGAAAAGGAAGAATTACAGAGATAATCCTGTATACTTTCTCCTGTGAAGATCAGGGAGTTAAACTTAAATAGTTAAGAGTTGAATACTGATACAAAAACTTCAAGTTTTAAAGAGTCACTGGTCAGTTGTCCAGGTTGCCATAATTTTTTTTCATCTCTGGGTTCACTCCTATATCACACTGAACTCCTAGGAGGTCATTTGAAGGATTTCTGCATATAGCAAAACAGTAATATTCCAAGTTTACCCAAGTTATGGCATTTTTCTTTTGAAACAGAATTTAGCTACTTTTGTTTACCCTATATTTGAAATATTAGCTCTTGGAAAATTTTCATTCCTGAGACAAATGTAGATTCTTCAAACTATACTGTATTCACTTATAAAGTTCTGATACAAGATTAACAATGACTGTTAATCATTATCACTTATAAAACCCTTACTATGTGACAAAGATATGGCACTGCACATTTACTGTATCAACCTTCCAATCAGTAGTATTTCTGTTCCTTTCTTTTAACATATGAGGAAACTGAAGCTCAAAGGACCACATCAATTACCCAAGATACTGAGGCTAGGATTATAACTTCAGTTTCAAAGCCCACACTTTTACTATTCGCAGTCAAATGTGTAACTGAAATGAAATCACTCAGTTAAATGCAGAACTATATTCTTCCTAATACTGTGTAAAATTGACAATGAAAAGCTATTTTTAAAATATACCATTTTAAAGTATAATAACCATTTTAGAAATTGTATTAAACTGAAAAACAGCCTAAAAGAATTGTTACTTAGATTAAATGTCAAATCTGCCATCAAAATAAGTACTATTACTTGATGTGAATTATTTGTAGAGGAGTCACAGATAAATTTCCAGATTAGATATGTTGACTTCAACCCAGATTTATTCAATCTTTTAAAAATAATAAAAAACATTTTTATTAAACACTTCTATTGCACATGTTAGGTAAAATATGTTGAGTTTATAAATATCAGTGACCTAGTAATAAAAATGGGAAAATAATTTGAATCTATTTTCATGGTCCACACACAATGAAATGCAAAACAAACATAATAGAAATCTTATACACTGCTTCACAGAAATTAGGAGGTCGATAGGCACAATCAGTCTTAAATATGTCACCCTATATTTATGATTACAAATAGGCATATCTCTTACATAAAAGACTTTATATTCATGTCTTAGGCTGTATTTCCAAAAATTATAAATATTTCAGATAAATTCAATAATTTTATATTTTATTTTAGTTAATGAGAAATAAAAATGTATAAGAGTTTGACATTACTTAAAGCTGACTTTTCATATTTAGGACACAGTACATTTGAAAGGAACACTTCAACTGAAGCAGTATTAAAGGTAAAGGGTATGTCTTAATAAAACAAAATCAGTAAGACTTACTTAAAAGAAGTCTGGAAAAAGTCCCCTTAATAACAATTTTTTTTTTTTTAATTAACTATTACCAACTGAAGATTGTCATCTAGGTGAGAAATTGGAGTTGCTATGCACAACTTCCAATGTTTTCCTAGATAAGGGTCTTTTGTATCAGATCTAACATAAAAAACAAATATAACCCACTTTTGTTCAGTATTTACGTCATACCTCAAACTAATCTAATAGATCTTAGTTTTTACCAGGTAAAACTGCTAACACGAAAGCTCTTAAAATTTTCCAACTTTCTTTCTCCAAAATCTATAAAGTAAAAAAATTTTTTTTTCCTTTTTGTCTTTTTTACTGACCAGTAACGGGATCGCAACCCTCGGTGTCGTGCCCGTACCGGGGACGGGCAACGGGATCGCAACCCTCGGTGTTGCGCCCACACCGTGCTCAGCCAGTGAGTGGGAACTGGTCTCCACATGGGATCCGAACCCTCAGCGGGAGTGCCGCCGCGCTCCCAATCGGCGCACTCTCCAGTGCGCCACCGGGCCGGCCCTATAAAGTAAAATTTTAAGTGTACTTTTTATTTATGAACACAACTACAAAATTCAGTTCAGTCCTCTGCATATGGCAGATGACAGAGAAGTATGCTACAAACCCTTTGTATTTCTCTTGTAACTATCTACCTACGAAAAGGGAAAAAATACATTTTAAAATAAAGTTAACCCACATACTTACTTTTAGAAACTTACATTTAAAGTAGTCTCTGAAGTGCCCTGTTTCCCCCAGCACCTCCTAGTTTACCTTGTAAAAAACAGTATTCTAAAACAGGATGGAATTTGACAGTAGCACACTGACACAGATTACACTGAATGGCTGGCTGGTCACATATAATCTTGCATAGACTGTGTGTTCAGTAAAATGCTTTCAGATGAGGATAAGGTAACAAATTAATATGGAGAGAAATCTTTGAAGACAAATCAGGACATTGGAAAGCAAAAGGTTAAAACTGAAAATTTTTTGTAACATATTCCCCTGAAATGGTACATATTTTTCTCTTTTGAAGAGAAAAAGTTAAGATATTTTCTTAATCTTGGCTTTTCTAGGAAGACAATAATGGTCTGTGCCAAAAGATTTCTTATCTTAAAATGAAAGCGTATGAGGGAAAAAGTTTCTTAAAAAATACAATCAAATATACATTGATAAAATTTATTCTCCACTGTGGGGTAGAAAATCTCTAATTCTAGAAATCCACAATTTTACTTTTATCTTAAAAGAACCTAAGCATGGATGAGCTTACACTATCAACTGAATCACTGAATTAGTCATTTTATGTTAAAAGAGGACAGATTTTATTGAAAGATATCCAACTTCAGCTTTGAAGATAGGATGGCACTTCAAAAAATTTGTGGAAAATACAAATCTTTCCATGAACTTTTTGAAGTACTCTCATGTAGGTTCAAGGCTTGTTCTTGGTTATTCCAGAAACTCTTCTTGTACAATGTTCATAATTTCATCAAAACCTTAGAAAGTTCTTCCAATATGAACTTTTTCAACCTAATGAACAGAATTCATGCCTACACTCTGATGTTCCGTTCAGCAGCATCTGTCTCTGTGAAACATATTAAAATCACTCAAACATCAAATTGCTGATCTGATAGAATGATTTATTTTCCCATTACAGGGAAGTCATGAGTGACTTGTTCTGAGGTATGTTTTTGAGCTATGAAGGACATCTATTAGAAAGCTCCCCACTTGAAGGTTTCTCTTTTTTTTTTTTTTTTTTTTTTTTTTTTTTTTTTT
>NW_007733126.1:49092-49622 GCF_000696425.1 Galeopterus variegatus | reverse complement strand
CAGTGAGCGGGAGCCGGCCTGTATGTGGGATCCAAACCCTCGGACGGGAGCGCCGCCGCGCTTCCCAAGCGGCGCACTATCCAGTGCGCCACCGGGCCGGCCCGAAGGTTTCTCTTTAGGTGATAACATTTTATGGCTGAACAGTCTCTGCAGGTACCAGATTCCCTGTTGTATCCAACTGCATACATTTACATGTGCATGCAGACACGGGACATTCCGCATGGTCCCTAAAAAAAATAGGTCAAATAACAGTTAAAAATCCAAATTATACATACATACATGTGTAAACTTATTTATCTATATCATATATCTGTTTTAAAAAAAAATTTTTTTTTCTTAATTTTATTTTGTCGATATACAATGTGGTTGATTATTGTGGCCCATTACCGAAACCTCCCTCCTTCCTCCCTCTCCCGCCTCCCTCCCAACAATGTCCTTTCTGTTTGTTTGTCGTATCAACTTCAAGGAATTGTAGTTGTTATGTCTTCTTCCCCAAAGCCCCCGGTTTCTTTGTGTGTGTGTGTGTGTGT
>NW_007733126.1:47045-47986 GCF_000696425.1 Galeopterus variegatus | reverse complement strand
TTTTCATATGTCTTTTGGCCATTTGTATATCTTCCTTAGAGAAATGTCTACTTAGCTCTTTTGCCGATTTTTTAATTGGGTTGCTTGTTTTTTTTTTTTTTTGTAAAGTTGTTTGAGTTCCTTGTATATTCTGGATTTTAATCCTTTGTCAGATGTATATTTTGCAAATATTTTCTCCCACTCTGTTGGTTGTTTTTTAACTCTCTGAATTGTTTCTTTTGCTGTGCAGAAGCTCTTTAGTTTGATACAATCCCATTTGTTTATTTTTCCTTTGGTTGCCTGTGCTTTTGGGGTCGTATTCATGAAGGCTGTGTCCAGTTGCCTGTGCTTTTGGGGTCATATTCATGAAGTCTGTGTTCAGTCCTATTTCCTGAAGTGTCTCTCCCATGTTTTCTTTAAGAAGTTTTATTGTTTCAGGGTGTATATTTAATTCTTTAATCCATTTTGAGTTGACTTTAGTGTATGGTGAAAGGTGTGGGTCTAGTTTCATTCTCCTGCATATTGATATCCAGTTCTCCCAGCACCATTTGCTAAAGAGACAGTCTCTTCCCCAGTGAAGAGAAGGCTTGGTGCCTTTCTCAAAGATCAGATGGCTGTAGGTGTGTGGGTTGATTTCTGGACTCTCTATTCTATTCCATTGATCGGTGTGTCTGTTTTTATTCCAGTACCATACTGTTTTGGTTATTATAGCTTTGTAGTATAGTTTAAAGTCAGGTACTGTTATGCCTCCAGCTTTATTTTTTTTTGCTCAGCATTGCTTTGGCTATGCGTGGTCTTTTGTTATTCCACATAAATGTCTGGATAGTTCTTTCCATTACTGAGAAATATGTCATTGGAATTTTGATGGGGATTGCACTGAATTTGTATATCACTTTGGGTAGTATGGACATGATCACAATGTTGATTCTTCTAATCCAAGATCATGGGGTATCTTTCCATCT
>NW_007733126.1:24671-46657 GCF_000696425.1 Galeopterus variegatus | reverse complement strand
GCAAACAGGGACCGTTTGACTTCATCTTTTCCAATCTGGATGCCTTTTATTTCCTTCTCTTCTCTGATTGCTCTGGCTAGTACTTCCAACACTATGTTGAATAGGAGTGGTGAGAGTGGGCATCCTTGTCTGGTTCCTGTTCTTAAAGGAAAAGCTTTCAGCTTTTCCCCATTCAGGATGATATATCTGACTATAATATAGCTTTCCAAAATGGTATTTGAAAAAATAAAAAATAAAAACCCAGAGGAAAAGGCATTAAAATCATTAAATTGGAAATGATTGTCAAGCTAGACTTGAGGGAGAAAGTTACTGAAAAATGAGTAGCTTTACTTTCTACCTATATAGCAAGATGTCTCATTTATAGTTATGAAGGTGACGGGGATATGCTCAGAGTTTAAATTAAAGACAACTAGACAAATTAGGTGTAAATGTTATTGCAATGAGGAGCACAGGGCCATTGACATTCTTCAAAATAAAATTAAGTATGGTCTTGAGAGTCTCCATTGAATGAGGCGCTTACTACTACATAACAAGATTAGTTAGAAAAGAACTGATAAGAGTAGTTTGATAAGTATTCTATCATTTCAATTTATCATCTAATTATATGATAAATTATAGTATATTCAGTTTTTTTACAGTTGTAAACAAACTGTAAATATATCCTCTTCCCAAATAAAGTTAAATAATGCTACTCAAACATTTAATCCATACAAAGTATTTAAACTATTTCTCCTCATGTAAGTATTAATTTTATAGTTTAAGATTACATAGGATCTCTAATGATGGAAATATGGACAAAACCTCTGTTAAGTGACAGTAAAAAAGAAATTCATCCTTTGGCTATACATTAATAGATAAACCTGAACTACTCAAAAGGCCATCTGCTTTATCTCCTATTAACTCTAAGACTATTAAGGAAGGAATGTGCTGTTTGATTACCTGAACCAACTCAGCATATGTCCAGCGTGCCCACCATGCCTGCAATTGTGACACCAGGTAAACCAGTTGTTAAATTGAGCTAATTTTTTGTCCTTGCTCAAGTCCACTTTTTCATCTGATTTGGATCCTCCTATAGGAAAAGAAAATGATCTTCCTTAACTATATCACAACATTTTATTTAAAGTACTTAAAAAGTATTTCTAAAACTATGTTCAAAATATAAATCACATCACATTGAAATAGCAGTTTTGATGCTAGGATTTAATTTAGATTGAATGAATACTGAATGACAGGAGACTCCCTGCATTTTTAATAGCCCCCCCGAAGGAAAAATATAAATTATTAAAACCCACTATGAAACAACCTGAATTAAAAACCTTAGAGACTCAGATCTTCGTACTGGCCAGCCACCCAAAAAACAAAAAGACCCAAAAAAACAACTTGACAGAAATATGAATCAGTAGTTTAAAATCTTTACACAAAGAAAACACCAGGCCCATTTTACCAGTTTTACCAAACACTGAAGGAATAAGTAATTCTCATCTGCACAAACTCGTTCAAAGAATAGAAAAAGGAGAAACTTCCAAATGTTCTTCATGAGGCTGTTATAATTTTGCTAAGAAAACCAGACAAAGATAACATGAGAAAGGAAGATATAGGCCAATCTCCCTCCTTAACAGACAGAAATCCTAAGTAAAACATGAGCAAACTATAACTTGCAATGTCATAACCCTATGTTCAGTGATTCTACTTTTAGCTAAATACACTAGAGAAACTTCTGCACATGTCAAAAGAAAAGATACACAATAATATTCCCAGCAACATTATTCATAATAGTAAAAATCTAGGAACATCCAAAGTGTTCATCAATAGTAAAGTACAAAAACTTTGCTATTATAGTCATGAACGGAACACTAAATAGCAAAAAATGAATAAACAACAGCTACATTAATCAGCATGACTGAAACCAAAAAAACCCCAAATCTAATGTTGAACAAAAAAGGCCAAGTCAAACAATACATTCCATATGATTCATTAATATAGAATTCAAAGCACACGTAAAACTAAACACATGATAAAACTACACAAACAAGCAAGAGACTGATTAACATGTAATTTAAGATGGTGGTTACCTCTGTGGAGGAGGAAAGAGGTGTGACTAGGTAGGGAGGAATGATCAAAGGTACTGGTATAGACAATGTTTGACTTATCATCGCACATGATATATATACTTCTATCTATGTTATAGCTGACAAGAACTTAAAGAAAATTTGTTATTATATATGCATGTGTTTATACATGAACACCACACATCTTTATGTAATTTTTCTCAAAAAAATGTTCATTCTTTAATTTTGACTACTTCAGTATGTTCTTTTTTGTTCTAAAAACAATAAATCAAATAAAAATATTTTCAGATGTATTTAATTAGAGACAAGAATGAAAAAACAAATAAGTAAAAATAGTAAATCTAATTAAGCAATTGTTACCTATTAAGACATGCTGCATAGATAACTACAGTATATACAAAATTGCACTTGGACGATTGCTGGTCGCGCTTTAATGACCACAGGGATAGTCTTGCAGTCAGGGATAGTTTTAAAAAATATCCATCTATTTTTGCTAATGACATGAAGGTAAAAGGACGTGTAAGTAATTCAAGAATTTAAGATGTAAAAACACTGAAATTCTTCCTGAAAGCTTCACCAATAATTAACAATGAGAGGGAAAAAAGGAAAGGGAGAAAAGAAAAAGAAAATATAGATCTCATTAGTGATTTTCACTTTGTTTTTGTAACTTAAAACATACACAGAAAACAGACTGAATCCAGAACAGGCTAATCCTTAAGTTTTTCTAATGAAGCTGGAAATATTAAGGTCTATCTAACTGCCAAGTAAGAAGGGTTTTTTTTTTTTTTTTTTTAAAGACCAACTGACTTTAAATTTCAAAAAGATTTATAGTGAATTAAGAATTCACTATAAGTGCTACGGAATATTTGAGGGAAACTAGTTTCACTTATGCATTAATAACATAAGAAGAGTAAGAACAAAACCAGTATATAATCTAACTTAAAAAAATGTGTCACCCTCTAGAAGTTAAGCTCTATAAGGGCAGGGACTTTGCTTTGTTCACTGTCACATCTCTAGCACTTGGAACAGTAGGTACTAAATAAATATTGAATAAATAATGTCTCTAATTTGTAACATTTATAATGACATTAATTAGAACTGTTTCAACAGAATTCTAATCTTCAAAACACAACTGAGTACAAAAATATGCAACTCTCAGTTAAATAAGCTTATGGAAATCCTGTTTACTTGGATCACAAAGCACGACGGATGTATGGAAGGATGCAATCTCTAACTGCAGGCAAACACCAGGGAAGTTTAGGCATCTGAACCTTTAAACTGCCATAAGCCAGCATTTAATTTCTATGAGATACTGTTTTATCTTTGAAATAGGATTCCTCTGTTTTCATACCAAAAAAGAATATGCTTAATATTCTCTAATTAACTTAACTCAGCAATGCCTTTAAAGATCATATTAAGGTTCCCTCTCATAGTCCTATACTATTTCCTATCAGTCAAATTTCTAGTTTCTTGTCACACTGATGCACTCGCTACTTCCAATACACTTTTTGTACTTATCATACTTACTAATCTCTTTATTCTAGTTCATGTTTTTTCCTCTTGTCTACGAGTACAACCTGAAAAAGCTTCTCCGAAATCTTCACATATTTAGATGTACCAAACTTTAAAGGACCAGCTTAAATGGTATCTTCTTCCTGAAGCTTTCCAGGTACCCTTCAGGTAGAAGTAATGTTTCCCTCTTTCAAAATTCCTAACACTATCCTTATATAATTTCTCTTATTCATCCTGGGGGGCTAACTGTGTTTCAGAATTCAGAATGTTTTGGGATTTTAAGAAAAATAATGAGTGAATATATATTATATATATTCACCCTCCAGGGATGTCCGAGGCAGCACTCTGTAATCAAACACATTAGTATTTCTGCAGTGAAACATATGAGTAGTTAACAAATAAACTAGAGAAATAAAGACCTTCATAGCTTCATGTCAATTGTGAACAGATTTTGTTGCTAAATGAGATTACTGTAAATTCGTTTTTTAAACATTTTGGATTTTCAGATTCTTTTAGAGATTTTGAAATGACAAGTAAAGGATTGTAAACCAGTATTTATTTTCTAAAATATATTCACTTCTTTTCTGTTAGTTATTCATGCTGATTGCATACCATAAGCTTCATGAGTCTCTTTGATTCACCTTAACACATCAGCCTTATCTTAATGTATAATAAAATATTAATTACTAATAATAGTAATAAAAAAAGTGCTCAAATATGTATTATATAAAGAAATTATTTCTGAAGCAAACCTGGAAAAAACTTCTGATACAAATATGGAAAAATGTTGTGATTTGATATACCTGAATGTTGAATATTCATTATATCAGTCTCCATAAAAGAGTTTGAAATATTTTATAACTTTTCCTCAAATTCTATAATATTATTGTTATCTTTTCTTACCTGTTTCAAAAATAGAAAAGATTGACAAGCTAATATCTACCAAAAATGAAAGCACTCAGGTGTCATTAGAAGCCAAATAATCCTTACAACTTCCTGAGACTTATGATCCAAAAGATGTATTAAATTTAACTATTTCTATGTATCTCAGTTCACATAGATACATGACTTATTTATACTATATTTTACCTTCTTGTTCTTTCATTGTAGTAGATATTCCAAATTGTTATTTTCTATTAAGATCAGAGCCATATAAAAAAATGATCAGCATGCAACACATAAAATGAAAACCCTTGATTAAAATTTAAATCAAAACTACGTAATTTAAAAACATTACATAATAGCTTCATTTGTTTAAAAAAAGCATCTAGATCAAAAAATAATTACTTAGCCAATGATACCAGCAAGTCTTTCAGATGTTAATGTAACAATAAAGCAGACTACTTACATGAATAAACTGAAGAGAATTATAAAATGTCAGAACTAGAAGGGATCTTCAGTCTAACACCTTACATTAAAGAGGGCTAAAGAAACTCTCAATGTCACGTACTCAATTGTCACAGAGCTAGAACTAAAACAGATATTCTGACACTCTATTCAGGTCTTTATTCATTACACCAGTGTGCCAAATATCCAAAATGTTTTGAATTAGAATTTTTGCCATAGTATCATTTTCAAGTTATGTAAATAGCTAGATATTCCCAGCCACTGAGCACATTATATTCCATTATCTATTATTCTCAAAAAATTTTTGCATGTTTACTATAAATTATAAAAAATAATCTTAATATTTCTAACCATTAAAAAGATACACATGTACGCGCGCGCGCGCGCGCGCGCGTGTGTGTATACATATTTACTAGGTAACTGACAAACATACCAGCTGCAGCACCAAAACTTAAATATCAAGGGACCTGACTTCTAGGTTAATGCTTTCTCTATGTACTTCACAAGTAGGCTTTGAAGACGAAATAAGAGGAAATGTCAAAGTGTGCTGGACTATCAAAAGCTCCCTAGGAATACAAGGTATTTGTTAATAGATGTGGGCATGATGACTTTTAAATATCAAATTTGAAAGGACTCCTCTTAGCTGAAATAGTGGTAAGAAAATGGTGTAAGATTACTTCATATTTAAGCTTTTCTCACAAACTTTAAATTGGTCAGCATTTGTGAGATTACCTGAGGTATCTCAGATATAGATTTTACTTTTTATGTACAGATTTTCATAAATTACAGAGAACACAAAAGGCTTGAAGCCAGTAAACTTCCCTTTCTTAGAAATAATACAAACTCAAGGTAATATGTATTTTATTTGCATCATAAAATCAATTATGTAGAAACAATTTCAGCTCAGAAAAGTATTTTGTAAAATTATGTCATACCAGGACAGCTAGAAACAGGTGTTCCCATATTAATGAGGCAAAGTGCACATCGAGGAAGGGGTTTTCGACAGCCGGGGCAACTTGTGACTTTAGATTTCGTTGGCGAGCCACTCACACCATACTGACTAAAACCTCTGCCCTGATGAGGCACAGCTGAACAGCTATAAGAGATTGACTTGCCACAGAAATTGCAACTCACAAACACCTACAAAACAAACGAAAGGCAGAATAAATGTAATGCAAACCATAATAAAATGATAAATACTTTAAAGTTTGATCCTAACAAATTATTTTAAAATAATTTTTAAAACTTTATTTTATATCTTAAAATAACTTATCTGTTAAGTTGACTAGCTCACATTTGAAATCTCTACTTAGCAGTTACATTATTTGGCTACTTCCGTTCTGTTACCTTCGTGTAGTTGTATTTTTCCTCATACCATTGATATTGATGGAAAAACTTGGGAACCTTAGGCCCCAACATTATAAAAATAACACGGACTTTAGAATGTATACCGGGCCATGATGAAATACACCAATATGACTTCAAAACCAAAGTACAGTGATGCAATTTTCTGAACAGTTTTCTTGTAAAGAAAACACTTTACACTTTCTTGTAAAGGAGTTAAAGATCTTATAATGGTAAATAGAATTTTAGAATAATAGTAGTAGAAGCTGTTCATTTTGCTTTTACAGTAAAATCCTAGGCTCTTCCTTAATCACTTATCATATACATTAGTAACATATACTATCAAGTAATGGCTATTTTACCAATACTTTGGTGGTTTTAATATAAGCAGTAATTTCTCAATTTCCTAAAATAAGAAAATAGCACCATCCAGTGCTCACATTGAGGATCAGACATTAAACTATGATATGGTGATCTCATGTCATGTGCTTTGTGATAATCTCATATTTTTTAAACTAATGCTATAAGAAAAAAAAATTCCTTGTGTAATTTGACATATAGATACATGTATACACTGTTAAATAAATAAAAAAACCCATCCGAATCCTGCCTTACTACACATAAATAGTACAAAAAACTTAATACACAAATGGAATTTATAAGTGATATAAAAGTTTAGATTCTGAAAGGGCGTGAAATATACTGGAATACTTCAGACAGCCCTAGGATTAATTTAGATTTGCCTAAGATCCCTTGGGCTTGCTGTGGTTTTTTCTACCTCAGTCTAAAGCTCAAGCCACTGAAATGATTGTTTGGAAGTGGCAGAACCAAAGAACAGAAAGATCAATGACAAAGTGCAGTCTGGGATGATGATATCAAACGGAACTCAATATAAGCAAAAGAATGAGCTAACAATAATTCATTAAATTGAACTCTAACATACTGCAATTTGATTCTCTTCAAAACCATGTACTTACCTGTGCTAAAGGCTTGGAACTGGGATCCAATTTACTCCTGTGAATATCAAATTCAGCTCGTTTGTGCCAAAACCTCCAGGCATCTAACAAATTTCTATAATTCTCAATCCAGTACTGAACCCTCTCATCTTTAAGAACATCTAAAGGTGAACCCTAAAAAGAAAGCATGAATTATTTCAATTGTTTAAAATTTCCTGGCTAAGCCAGAGGATTCTTTGTAACGTGTGAATATGAGTAACATAGAATAGGCCTCCTTTTTGCCAAAAGCTGGCCCCTAATGAGGATATAGATAAATGAATGGAGCTCCTATCAGTCATTTTATCTTAAGCTGGCCTCCATTAATGACATAAATGTGTGCTGTATGTATCATACCTGGCTAGGGAAGTGTAATTTTCTATCTTTTAGGTGAGTTTAAGAATCCAGAAGCAAACTATTCACCTTCCTGGCTGCATACAGTAAAAGAGATATGAATACCCTTTTGTTCCAACAATTAAAACCTCTGGGTTCACAAACTCTGTTTACTGTCTAATCCAAATGAACATCAAAATTGTTCAATCACATTTAAACTAATACTGAGCCTGGTCCTTCATATCTAGCAATGCACTGTGAACTGAGATGCTGCTTTTGTATACCTATTTATCTGTAAGTTAAACTTGTTTATTCCCTCTCTTCCCTTCCATTAAAACATGTGAGGGGTCTTCAAAAAGTTCATGGAAATATCTGTATTATCTTTTAATTTTTAATTTTACCTTTTAATTTTTTCTAGGAACTTTGTAAAATACTTCATACATTTACTGCCTTCAAAAATTTTTTTCTTAGTGTTTTTTTGCTCCTGTTAGACCACAGCAAAAAGCAACAATTTGTTTTACTTATATCTACTTTAGAGTTCATATCATTACTAACTTCAATTTCTTACCAGTAAGAATCTTCCTAAAGCTATATTTTCCCTGGCAGCTATAACATTCCACATTTCATCTATGCTTGCTTTGGGTTTTCACAGAAGGCTTTTAGACCTGTACAGAATATCTTCCCTAACTTTACATGATGGAGAAAATAGAGAAAGTCTCTATTTCCAATGACACCCTAGGCATCAATTTAAAGTCCAGTTTTCTCAGTCCTACTTGAGGACTAGAAAGAAAAGCAAAATGTTAAAGAAAACTTAGCAAACGTCTTCCTTATGGAAAAAGAACAGAAACTTGTAACAGATAATACAGGGAATTGATATTCAATCACAAACAGAAGGAGTATATCTTTCATCTGTTTAATTAGGTGTTACTTTCAACTACCAAAGTTAAATTTAGCTAAAAAACATGTGAAAAACTCTTAGTTGACAACTTCACTTCTTAAAAAAGTAGAGATCTACTTTACTCCTAATTATGACCAACTGGGCAGAACTAAGTACTAAAGTAGCATATAATCCCCTGGTTTTAAAACAAAATTCACGGAAAAATAAGATATTTTTATTCCTCATTCTTTCCCCTTCCATGGCAGTAAGGATAAACTAAGAAAGAATTTGGTCAATACATATTTGGTAAGTCTTTTCTAGATCTCTCCCATTAAAGCTTAAAATCAAACCCTGACATGTTCTGCAAAGGAAACACTTCAGAGATAGAGTGTGACAGAATTAGATGGGCTTGGGATATTACTTGGGCTTCCCACTTTCTTTTTTTTTTTTTTTCCTTTTTGTCTTTTTTCGTGTCTGGCAACGGATCGCAACCCTCAGTGTCGCGCCCGTACTGGACCGGGACCGGCAACAGGATCGCAACCCTCGGTGTTGCTCCCACACCTCGCTCAGCCAGTGAGCGGGAACCGGTCTGTATGTGGGATCCGAACCCTCGGTGGGAGCGCCACCACGCTTCCCAAGCGGCGCACTGTAGCAGTGCGCCACCGGGCCGGCCCTGGGCTTCCCACTTTCAAAGGCAATAACCAATACTCTTTGAAAAAAGGTAAAAGAAGCCAGATCTCTATTACGTACTGTACACAATGCCCAATATTCAATCAAAAAAATCACTAGACATATTAAGAAATAGGTAAATGTGATTCAAAGTCAAAGAAAAAGGTGGTCAATAGAATCTAAACCTAAAATAGCCCAGATGTTAGAGTTAGCAGATGAAGACTTCAATGAAGCTATTAGAAACATGTTCGTGAAGTGGGCTGTGTGATGTCTCCCTCAGTCTAAAATGAAAGATCAGCAGCTATGTAAAAACTTTTTCTTAAGAGTAAGGGAAGAAGCAAGAGACTTGGGAGGCTGTGAAGTGCTGTTCAAATGTGTCTTAAATTCACATTTACCCAATTAAAAATAGAAGCTCCATCAAAACATCCTTCCCTCCTGGGAAGCAGTTCAGCAATCTCATCCTTGGCAGGCCTACCTGGCAACCTTGCCCATGGCCCAAGAAATGGCTCAGCACTCCTGCTCTTGGCAGACCCATTCTTGAATTGCCAAGGGAAGCACAACCTCACACCTGGCCCCAAGAAGTGGCTACGTGGATCAGTCCCTGGCTGACCTTCACCCACCTAGCCAAGCCAAAATGTGTCCACACCCTTGGCTCAGAAAAAGCCCAGCTGTCACACCACTGGCAGACTCACCCCTGAGCCTTTTGAGTCACTGCATGCCCACACGTCTGAATGAGAAACAGACTGGCTGATGTGCCCCTGGTGGGACTGTCACTGGTCAGGGAATCAGCAGTGACCCTGCCATTTGATGTATCAGCCCCAAAGATCCTGATGTGACACATGCCCACACCCCCAGCAACTCCATTCACAGTAAGCCAACTCCTGAGATGTCTGACACGCAGTGTGCATGTGCATAATATCTCCGGCCTGCCCATCCCTGGCAAAGAATCCCGTCACAAATCTCCCAAGGCTAGGCCACTGAGGCACTCACAGACATAGTGAACATGGATTACAGCTGAAGAAATTACACAGGTGAAAGTCTTTCCCCACTCAAGCCACTCTACAAAACTCAAAGAGGTGCCTGTTCGACCAGATGCAACAGATATCAACAACAAGAAACATGAAAAGAACAAGGAAACATGACACCATAAAAGAAACACAATAATGCTCCAGTAAGTAATCCCAAAGAATTGGAAATTGCTGCCTTGTTAGAAAAGGAATTCAGATTAATAATCTTAAGGAAACTCACTGAGATATAAGAGAGTACAGACAAATAATCCAATGAAATCAGAAAAACAATCCATGATCTGAATGAGAAATTTAACAGATATTAAAAAAAAAAAAAAACAGAAATCCTGGAATTGAAGAATTCATTGAATGAAATGAAAAATACATCCAAATTTCAACAACAAACTAGATTAAGCAGAAGAAAGAATTTGGGATATTAAAGACAGTTGTTTTGAAATAACCCAGAAAGAGGGGAGAAAAAAAAAAAAAAAAAAAGAAAGAAGAAAAAGATACCATTAAGTGAACAAATATTCAAATTATGGGTATTCCAGAAGAAAAAGGGGAAAAGGTACAGAAAACCTTAATAAAATAATAGCTGAAAACTTCCCTAGCCTTGGGAGAGATATGTACACCCAAATACAGGAAGCTCCAAGGTGCCCAAGTACATTCAACCCAAAAAGGTCTTCTCCAAGGCACACTGTAATTAAACTGTCAAAAGTTATTAAGATAAACAGAATTCTAAAAACAGTAAGAGAAGAGTGTGAGGTCACCTACAAGGGAGTCTGTATTAGACTAACAGCATACTACATAGCAGAAACCACACTGGCCAGCACTGAGAATGAGGTAATACATTCAAAGTACTGAAAGAAAAAAACTGCCAGCCAAGAATATCACACGCAGCAAAGCTAATCTTCAGAAATGAAGGAGAGGGCCGGCCCGGTGGCGCACTGCTACAGTGCGCCACTTGGGAGTGCGGTGGCGCTCCCGCCGAGGGGTTGGATACCACATACAGCCCGGTTCCCGCTCACTGGCTGAGCGAGGGGCGGGCGCGACGCTGAGGGTTGCGATCCGTTGCCGGACACGAAAAAAGACAAAAAGGAAAAAACAAAAAAAGAAATGAAGGAGAGGGCCGGCCCGGTGGCGCACTGCTACAGTGCGCCACTTGGGAGTGCGGTGGCGCTCCCGCCGAGGGGTTGGATACCACATACAGCCCGGTTCCCGCTCACTGGCTGAGCGAGGGGCGGGCGCGACGCTGAGGGTTGCGATCCGTTGCCGGACACGAAAAAAGACAAAAAGGAAAAAACAAAAAAAGAAATGAAGGAGAGGGCCGGCCCGGTGGCGCACTGCTACAGTGCGCCACTTGGGAGTGCGGTGGCGCTCCCGCCGAGGGGTTGGATACCACATACAGCCCGGTTCCCGCTCACTGGCTGAGCGAGGGGCGGGCGCGACGCTGAGGGTTGCGATCCGTTGCCGGACACGAAAAAAGACAAAAAGGAAAAAAAAAAAAAAGAAATGAAGGAGAAATAAAGTCTTTATCAGAAAGCAAAAATTAAAGGAATTCATTACCACCAGACTGGCCTTATGAGAAATGCTTAGGGAAGTCCTACATACAGAAGAGAAAAACAATAAAAACCATCATGAAAACACCTGAAAAAATAAAATTTACTGGCACAGCAAATATACCAATCAGAAAGAAAAAGGAGTCAAACCTTATCAATACAGAAAATTACCAAACCTCAAAGATAAATAATAAGAGAGGAAGAAAGGAACAAAGGATATACAAACCAATCAGAAAACAACCAACAAAATGACAGGAGTAAGACCTCATATATCAATAATAACCTTGAATGTAAATAAGCTAAATACTCTAATTCAAAGACACAGACTGAGTAAATGAATAAAAACACATCTTTTAAAGACACACAGACTGAAAGTGAAGGGACAGAAAAAGGTATTCACACAACTAGAAAACAAAAGTGAGTAGTGGTAGTTATATTTATATCAGACAAAACAGACTTTCAATTGAAATCTGTACTAAGAGATGAAGAAGGGCATTATATAACGATAAAGGAATCAATACAGCAAGAGGATATAATAACTATAAGTATATATGCACCCAAACCTGGAGCACCCAGATATGTAAAGCAAATATCAGATCTAAAGGGAGAGACAGACATCAACACAATAACAGTTGGGAACTTTAACACCCAACTTTCAGCACTGGACAGAGCATTGACACAGAAAATCCATGAAGAAACATTGGATTTAAATGGTACCAAAAACCAGATGAACTTAACAGACATAGAACATTTCACCCAACAGCTCTAGAATACACATTCTTTTTTTTTTCCATCAGCACATGGAACATTCTCCAGGACTGACCCATATGTGAGGGCACAAAACAAGAGTCAACAAGTTAAAAAGAAAATAAAAATCATATCAAGTATTTTTTCTGACCAAAATGGAATAAAACTAGAAATCAACAGCAAGCAAAACTTTGGAAACTACACAAATACATGGAAATTAAACAACAATGGGTTCAAAGAAGAGATTAAGACAGAAATAAAATTTCCTGAAACAAATAAGACAGAAGCACAACATATCAAAACCTATGGGTTACAGCAAAGGCAGTATTAAGAAAGTTTATAGCAACAAAAGCCTAAAAAAAAAAAAAAAAAAGATTAAAATAGACTATGCAACTAAAGAACTAGAAAAGCAGGAACAAACCAAACCCAAAATAAGTAGCAAAAAAGTAATAACAAAAATTGGAGCACAGAAATAAATGAAATTGAGACTAAAAATACAATAAAAAAGATCAACCAAATGAAAAGTTGTTTTTTTGAAAAGATAAACAAAACTGACAAACTGTTAGCTAGATTAACCAGAAAAAAGAGAAAAGGCCCATATAAATCAAACATTCAAATGGAGACAACTGATACCACCGAAATACAAAGGATCATTAGAGAATATTACGAACAACAATATACCAATAAATTTGAAAACCTAGAGGAAATGGATAAATTCCTATAAACATATGACCAACCAAGAAGAAATAGAATATCTGAACAGACCAATAACAATGAGACAGCATCAGTAATAAAATGTCTTCCAACAAAGAAAGCCCAGGACCAGTTGGCTTTATGCTGAATTCTACCAAACATTTAAAGAACTAATACCACTACTTCTCAAACTATTTCAACAAATTGAAGTGGACAGAATTCTTCTAAACTCATGCTACAAGGCTGGCATTACCCTGATACCAAAATTAGGCAAGGACATGACAAAAAAAGAAAACTGGAGGTCAACATCCCTGATAAATGTATATGCAAAAATTCTCAATAAAATACTAGCAAATGAAATTCAACAGCACACCAAAAAGACTATATGCCATGATCAAGTGGGATTTATCCCAAGGATACAAGGATGGTTCAATGTATGCAATCAATGAACTATCTGATACATCACATCAAAAGAATGAAAAAAACCCCATATGATCATCTCAATAGATGTGGAAAAATCATTTGATAAAATTCAACATCCCTTCATGATAAAAACTCTCAACAAATTTGGTACAAAAGGAAAGTATACACAATAAAGGCTACGTATGACAAACTCACACCTAACATCATACTGAAATGCTTTCAGTTTTTCCCCTAAAAACTGGAACAAGACAAAGATGTCCACTCTCACCACTTTTATTCAACACAGTACTGGAAGTCACAGCCAGAGCAATTAGGCAAGAGAAAGAAATAAAGGGGATCCAAACTGGAAAGGAGGAAGTCAAATTGTCCCTGTTCACAGATACATTATTTTATACAGAGAGAAACCTAAAGCATATACCCAAAACTCCTAGATTTGATAAACAAATTCAGTAAAGTTGCAGGATACAAAATCAACATATGAAAATCAGTAGTATTTCTACATTGAAAATGAACTGGCAGAAAAAGAAATCAAGATAGCAATCCATTTACAATAGTAACAACAACAACAACAAAATAGGAATAAATTTAACCAAGGAGGTGAAAGATCTCTACAAGGAAAACTAGAAAACACTGACTAAAGAAATTAAAGACAACATAAGAAAATGGAAAGATAGTCCATGTTCAATGACTGGAAGAATCAATATTGTCAAAATGACCACACTACCCCAAGCTCTCTACAGATTCAATGCAATCCCCAGTAAACCACCAATGACATACTTCACAGAAAGAAAAACCAATCCAAATATTTATATGCAACAAAAGACCCCAAATAGGCAAAGCAGTCCTGAGCAAAAAAAAAAAAACAAACCCAAAAAAGAAAACAAAGCAGGAGGCATCATCACATTTCCTGACTTCAAAATATACTAGAAAGCTATAATAACCCAAACAGCATGGTACAGGTGTAAAAATAGACACATACATCAATGGAACAGAATAGAAAATCTGGAAATAAATCCGTATACCTACAGCCAACTGATTTTTAACAAAGGAGCCAAGAACATAGATTGGGGAAAGGAGAGTCTCTTCAATAAATGATGCTGGGAAAATTGGAGATCCATATGCAGAAGAATGAAACTAGATCCCTATCTTTCACCATATGCCAAAATCAACTCAAACTAAAGACTTAAATGTAAGAACTGAAAATACAAAACTATTAGGAAAAAACACAGGAAAAATGCTTTAGGACATAGGACTGGGCAAAGATTTTATGAATAAGACCTTAAAAGCAGAGGCAACAAAAGCAAAACTAAACAAATGGTATTACATAAAACTAAAAAACTCCTGCACAGCAAAGGTAACAATCAACAGAGCAAAGAGACAACCTGTAGAATGACAGAAAATATTTGCAAAGTATTCATTCAACAAGGGATTAATATCTACAACATACAAGTAACTCAAACAAATTCAATAGTAAAACAACTAATTCTCAAACAACTACCTATAGACTATCAATGATCCAGTAATCCCATTACTAGGTATACATCCAAAGGAAGGGAAATCAACATGTTGAAGGGATATCTGCACTCCCATGTTTATCAAGGCTCTATTCACAATAGCCAAGATATGGAACTAACTTAAATGTCCATCAACTAATAACTGGATAAAGAAAATATTGTATATATACACAATAGAACAATACTCAGCCATAGCAAAGAATGAAACCTGCATTTGCAGCAACATGGATGAGCCTGGAGAAAATTACATTAAGTGAAATAAGCCAGGCACAGAAAGAGAAATACCTCATGTTCTCACTCATATGTGGAAGCTAAAAAAGTTGATCTCATGGAAGTAGACAGCAGAATAGTGGTTATTAGAGACTGGCAAGGGGAGGAGGGGATAGGGAAAGGGGTGGTCAATGGATACGAAATTGTAGTGAGACAGGAAGAATAAGGTCTAGTGTTCTATAGCATTGTAGGAAGACTACAGTCTACAACAAATTACAATATATAACTAGTAGAGAGTATATCAAATGTTCCCAACATAAAGATGTAACAAATGTTGGAGGTGATAGATATGCTAATTATCTTGACATGATCACAGCACACTGTATAAATATACCCAAATATCACACTGTACTCAATAAATATACAGTTAAGAAAAACCCCAAAACATCCTACCTATAAGTTGAGAGAATGTAAAGTTCTAAAATTTTAAAATTAAACCTTGTATTCTATTTGAGCTTTCAATGAAAAAAAAAAAAAAAAAAGAAATATGTTCCAAAAAATGTGGTCAAAGACTTAGAAGAAAAAATAGGGTTTTAATTAGTGAACACATAGAGAATTTGAGCTGAAAAATGTAAACTATAATAAAGTTGATAATCTACAACTGAAAAGTACAATAACTGAAATTAGAAATTCCCTAAAAAGTTTAATAGCAGACAGGAGGGGACAGAAGAGTCAATGAACAAATCAACAGAAATTATCCAATATGAAGAACTGAGGGAAAAAAAGATAGAAGGAAAATGAACAGAGCCTCAGGCATCTATGGACAACATCAAATGGCTTAGAGTCCACAGAGAAACAGCATGAGATTGGGGCAGAAAAAAAATAATAATAAAAAATGCCCCCAAACTTCCACAAATCTGACAAAAAAAAAATACTGATGTACAGATCCACAAAGCTCAGTGAATCACAAGCAGGATAAAAAGAACCACAAATTAGGTTCATACAGCTGAAAAATCAAAGAAAAAGAGATAATACTGAATGAAACCAAAGAAAAAATGAAACATCACATACAGGGACCCAAGGGTAAGAAAAGCTGACTTCCTCGTCAGAAACAATGAAGGCCAGAAGACTATAAAACTACATCTTTAAGGTGCTAAAAGAAAAAACAATGGTGAAATAGACATTTTCAGTTAAAATAAAAAAGCTGAAACTGTCATCTGTACTACAAGAAATGCTAAAGAGAAAGACCAAAGGGAAATGATACCAGATGCAACTCAGGTCTATAGGAAGAAATAAAGAATGCCAGGAATGTTAAATAAGTGAATAAATATAAAAGCCCATGCTTTCTTTTTTTTTCATGATTTACTTCAAAAACAAATTGCTGTTCAAAGCAAAAATAGTAACACTCTAAATTGAAGCTTATAATGTACATAGAAATAAAATTTATGACAACAGGACTAAAGAGTGGGTAAGACGGTAATTACACTGTTTTAACATTTGTGAAGAGTGAAATAGGAAGTATAAAGCAAAACTCGGAAAGTGTCAGCTGTGAAGTAATAAAAGGAAAGGGTAAAGTAGGAAGCATGATGTGTCAGGTGTGAAATGTTAAGTATGAGGAGGTAAAACGTTGACTTCGTGAAGTTAAGGATGCACATTGTTGGACCTAGTGCAATCACTTCAAAAAAGAAAAAAAATGGATAATGAAAAGGACTATAGTTATAAAGACAATAGAGAAAATAAAGTGTAATGTGAAAATATTAAATTAACCCAAAATAAAGTAGAAAAGAAACAAGAGGAACAAAAGGAAAAACAAAACAGAAAACAAATAGTAAGATGGTAGACTTAACCTTGACCATAGCAAACGTAAATGGAGGAAACAACCCAATTAAAAGGCAGCAATTATCAGACTGGATTTTTAAAAAAGGAAGATCCAATTATATACTGTCTGCATTTTAAATATATTTTATAAATCTTTTTATTTTTCCTTTTTTTTTTTGTCTTTTTTCGTGTCCGGCAACGGATCGCAACCCTCAGTGTCGCACCCGTACCGGACCGGGACCGGCAACGGAATCGCAAACCTCGGTGTTGTGCCCGCACCTCGCTCAGCCAGTGAGCGGGAACCAGTCTGTATGTGGGATCCGAACCCTCGGCGGGAGCGCCACCGTACTCTCAAGCGGCGCACTGTAGCAGTGCGCCACCGGGCCGGCCCATATTTTATAAATCTTGATAAAAGGTTACTAACCCATTTGTACTCTGTAGCCATATATCTACAGTTTAATTTAAAACATATAATCTCATTTCAGTATGAAACAAATGTTATAGAAGGATACCTTTTCTTCCATGGGCAGAGGCTTTATACTTTAGGTAAGTTTACTTTGTGGTTTGTACGCGACAATCTGTGTGAAAGTACTTCAAAAAGTTTGTGGAAAAACAGAATCAAAAGATAATATGAATCTTTCCATTAACTTTTTGAAGTATTCTCCTATATGTTCATAAGAAGGTAGAGGAGGAAGGGGACATTTTACTATGTTTATTCAGTATACAGCACGCTATCATCTTGTGTAAAAGGATGAGGATAGGAATAAGGAACGTACTGACACCATGTGCTATGGGTTGAATGTCCCCCACAAATTCATGCGCTGGAAATGTGATCCCCCATTGTAAAAGTGTTAAGAGGATGGGAAATCCTATTATGATATTTGATAGGTGGGGCCTTGAGAAAGTGACTGGATCATGAGGGCCCAGCAAATGAATGGGTTAATCCATTAATGGATTTATGGTTTAGTGGGTTGTCATGAGCACTCATGGCTTTATAAGGAAAACAAGCGAGCTTTCTTGCCATCCTTGTCATGTGATTGCCTGCATCACCATGGGACCTTGTAGAGAGTAACCACCAAGAAGAAGTCCCTTACTAGATGTACCCCTGGACCATGGACTTCCTAGCCTCTGAAACAGTAAGAAATAAATTTCATTTCTTTATAAATTACTCAGTTTCAGGTATTCTGTTATAAGTGACAGAAAATGGACTAATACACTATGAAAAGGTAAGATCAGCTGGAGGGTTATAGGAAAATCACAGGGAAATATTCTAAATTTTCACTATATTTCCAACAAAAAAAACCTAGCAGGCAACTTTGCCAAGAATATGTTTTTAACCACTGGATAGTAATAACAGAAAAAAACAGATGAACTGGTTACCCTAAATCACACCCATTGATAATAAAGAGGAAAAAGGAGAGTTGAGAGAGCTGTGGCATAACTTGCCTGCTACACTTTGAGTGAAAATGTAGTTCAGACCAGGGAAAGTGAATCTCTTTGGGAAAAGGCATAGTTCTGTCAAAAACTGGAGAAATTGAAGAGAGGTTTCTCTGTTCCTTTTGAGCTATATATAAATCCAGATGTAGTCAAAACTGGCAATTCCCAGAGTGAAAAGAAAAACTGGGTAACTTAGAGAGGAGACTTAGGGACAGTAAGATAAGGCACAAGTTCTCAGTAGATCAACCGATTAGGTTAAACCTAAATGCCTTCTAAAACCCCTAAGCAAGCAAAAGTGTGCACCCACTTTCAATTGAAGTAAAAAACAGTGTGTGGTTAAGCTTTTCTTTTTTAAAAAAAAGCTGCTGTCAAACTGCACTGACCTGTAACATGCAGTAACTTGCTGTTTGGACATCTCCGGTTCTATCGACATAACTCTCCATTAAGTCCACTCCATCTTTGGTAAGGCCTGTAAGCAAAATTCCTTCCAAATTTCCAGCCTCTTTCATTTCATTGGTCAACTTTTCGATGTATCTATTTAACTAGAAAATTCAAAGTGATTTTTCTAAAGAAATCTCTTTTACTACATATGTTGTACTTCAAAATTACTACATTTGGAACAATTTCATTCCTAATGGAAAACATTTTTAAACAAAATCCCAGGGCCGGACCGGTGGCGCACTGGTGAGTGCGCCGCTTGGGAGTGTGGCGGCGCTCCCGCCGAGGGTTCGGATCCCATGTGGAGAATGGTTCCCGCTCACTGGTTGAGCGTGGTGCGGGCGCGACACCGAGGGTTGCGATCCCGTTGCCGGTCCCTGGTACGGGCGCGACACCGAGGGTTGTGATCCCGTTACCGGTCAGTAAAAAAGACAAAAAGCCAAAAAAAAAAAAAAGGAAAACAAAATCCCTTGCTGAAATCTAGGTATGTATTCTCTAAGAAGTCTGCATCTATTACAAATTTCAATGCAGTATCCAAAATCATTTGAAATATTAAAAAAAATTAAAAATATTAAAAACATTTACTATGTTTTGATAATTATTCTATAAAAAAACTATAGATGGTTTACTATTTTAAAGAGAATTACCCTCATTTTTCTGCAAAGTTCTTGTCTATCATAGCAGTTATAGAATCACAGAATATAAGTTGAAAGGGAATTTCAAGATCATCAAGAAAAATCACTTCTGTTAGGTCTTTCTTGACTTTATCCACTCCAAACTCAAGCCAAGATTCCTCTATATTCCCCCAGCACTTACTCCTTATTATAGCACTTAGCACACTGTATTACTAGTGGTTTATGTACATTTCTCCCTCACTATATCATAACATAGGCATTCAGCAACCACTTATTGTATTGAAAATGAAGAAATTCTTTTGTAGCATCATTAAGAGCTGAGTTTAACATCTTTATCTACTAATCTTACTTCCAAAAGAAGAAATAAACTAAAATATTAGGTGAGCATTCTAAAGAAGTAAATTTAGTGATGATAGATATGTCTGTAATATCTTGATCTAAGAAAGAAATTAACTTTTTAGAAGAACTTACATGTAAGTCTCTCACATACATAATTATACATAAAGGCTAGTACCTTAGAATAATCAAGTAATAATAAGTATTAAGCCCTTCAAATATGGAATTAAGTCAGTTCTTCTCACCTGAGTATCACTGAGGAATTTACAAGCAAATGCCACTCTGTCACGTACTGCAACTTTGTTTTCATACTGGAAGTAAGAGACAAAGCAAGGAGTTACTTATAAGTGCTAGTAGTTTTAAATTTTTGCAGAAACTAAGTATTTTATATACCCAATATGTAATTCTATTTTCAAATGTATGAATAAATTATTGTATATATCTTGGATGAGACATTTATTGCCTAAGATGCCTTTCCTGATGTAACTCTCAGGAAACTCAAATTTCCTGACCAAATTCAGTTAAAAAAAAAATTCAGTTCAGTCTCATATAACTCCAAAATAAAATATAAGCAATAACATATAGTGTAACAAATGTAACATGCCATGTAATCCTTCCATCAAACAGAAATTAATCTGGGGAAGACTAAGGAAATCTTTCCTTGGCTGCTAAATTAATCAACAAGTCTAGTAAATCTGTGAATTGACTATATACCGTTACAGAATTTAGAAAGAATACCAATACATGTTTTTAAATACAAAGTGACAAGTTTGAAAACTTATAAATAGGTACACTTTTGTGATGAAAGTAAAATATTGTTCTATAGGTGGTTTGTGACAAAATTTTCAGAGCCATTATAACTTAAATTTTTGTATACTTGTCATTACTGTAAAACTCTATTTTGAAAAATGTTTACTATAAATGTAGAAAGTACAATTAATTTTGTGATCAGGAAAACATAATTTAAAGGTAGGAAAAAGATCCAATTTCAATTGAAGCCATTCTATGTTACAGTTTTTCTCCTTCTTTAAATACAAGACCACTTCAGTTGATACTCATCTTAGTGTGTTTTCTCAATTATAAAATATGGTTCTGCCCTACAGAGGGACCACGTTTGGTTTAAGCTAGATTTAACTTAGATTCAGTTGCATTTGTTACAATTTTGATCTGGAAGAAATTATAAATATTATCTGTCCCATTTTATAGCTGAGAAAACCAAAACCCAAAAAAGTTAACTAAATGGCTAAGGTAAGTGGGGCAGAGCAAGGACTCAGCCCTTTATCTTCTGACTTACCAATTAAGTACTTTTCACTATCTTACTGCAACTTAATTTTTTTTTAAAAGAGCAAGATTAATTATAATTATTCATACATAAAGTATAATTAAATACATTCTTGAAATGGTTTGGAAATCTAAACTTCTTACTCACATATCCCTTAGTAATAACTCAAATTTAGCTATAAGAAAAGAACAGTACTTATTACAGGTCATTTAACTTAAAATACAGAAATTTAATATTTAAGCAATACACTTCTCTATCAATTAAAAAATTAAACAATCCACTTCTTTTTCTAGTCTCCATCATTCTCTACCACTTCCTGAAAGTATCATTTTATCTCTTCAAGATGCAACATTTAAACTCTAGTCAATAAAAAAAATAACAGTTAAAAAAAATTCTTGGATATTAATTTGAAGTGGATAGAATAGTTCAATAGTAATTTATTAAGGGCCGGCCCGGTGGCGCACTGCGCTAGTGCGCCGCTTGGGAAGCGCGGCGGCGCTCCCGCCAAGGGTTCTGATCCCACATACAGACCGGTTCCCGCTCACTGGCTGAGCGAGGCGCAGGGGCAACGCCGAGGGTTGTGATCCCGTTGCCGGTCCCGGTCCGGTGCGGGGGCGACACTGAGGGTTGCGATCCGTTGCCGGACACGGAAAAAGAAAAAAAAAAAAAAAAAAAAAAAAAGGGAAAAAACAAAAAACGGGGGACACCCCAAAAAGGGATAAAAATTTTTATAAAAATTTTTAT